>NW_026057577.1:150282206-150377223 GCF_023721935.1 Panthera uncia
TTTCTTTCTTTCTTTCTTTCTTTCTTTCTTTCTTTCTTTCTTTCTTTTTAATTTTTTTAATATTTATTTTATTTTTTGAGAGACAGAGAGAGACAGAGCACAAATGGGGGAAGTGCAGAGAGAGAGAGAGGGAGACACAGAACCCGAAGCAGGCTCCAGGCTCCGAGCTGTCAGCACAGAGCCTGACGGGGGGCTCAAACTCGCAAACCAAGAGATCGTGACCTGAGCCGAAGTCGGAGGCTTAACTCACTGAGCCACCCAGGTGCCCAGGATAGTTCCTCTTTTAATTAACTAAAAACATCAATTGATTTGGAACCTTAATTATAGATGCAAATCTCTTCATCTTGGCCCTACGTTCTGGGCTGAAATGTGTCCCCTCAAAATTCATCCACTGAATTCCTAGCCCCCAGGTCCTGAGAAGGTGACTGTACTTGGAGACAGGTGATTAAGGTAACGTGAAACCCTAGTGGTGGCCCTGGTCCAGTCTGACCAGTGTCCTTATAAGAAGAGGGACACAGACGTGCCCAGAGGAAAGACCAGAAGAGTCACAGGGAGGAGCTGTCTACGTGTCGCAGAGAGAGGACTCGGGAGAAACCAGCCTGTCCACACCTTGATGGTGGACACCCAGCCTCCGGGATGTGGGAAAATAGCGTCTCCTGCTCAAGCCCCTTGTGTATGGTGGTCTTTATTCTGGCGGCCCCAGCGGACCAGTGAGCTACACAGGGATGACTTTTCGTGGAGATGAAGTCGCATCAGACTCACACACAAGGAGGGGGTCACGCCAGGTGCACAGAGCAGGCAGCACGGATCAGGGGCCCGTCCCGGACTCCCCCACCTCACCACCAGGAGCCCCCAAGTACCCGTAGCTGCATCAGGTGGTCCCCAAGCCTGGCTCTTCCGAGGTCAGTCCCCTCGATCCAGAACCCCCTTCTCTCCCTTCCCTCTTACAGCTCTGTGGAAACTTGACCACCAGCCTCTCTTGCTCTGACATCACCCCCAGGTGCAAGCCGTGGCCACCACGGGCTGCGACTTTGGTCACTACTGGAGGCAAGGATGCCAAGAAAATTCCAAGGCAGTTCTCGGCGTTGAAAACAGACACCTCTCTGGTGAGCACAGGGGGGGTTATGTGGTATGTGCTGATTGCCAAGTGCAGCCTGGTGTCTGGGGGGGGGGGGTCCTACAGGTTGCTGAAGTAAGGCGTGCAAGGGTTAAGCAACATTTTGCAAGACAATGGAGTCGTTTGAGAAGACTGGAACAGAGAAGACAAAATCTGAGTTTCAGTGAGGCTTAGACTCCTGCGGCTCTCTCCGGCAAGCAGCAACGCAGCCAGCGTGCCCAGGGGCGGGTGGCCCAGGCGCAGAGCACCCCCGGGACGCACACCCGCAGTGAGCCTCTGGGCGCATGTCAGGAGGTGTGGGATGTCCTCGACACTCAAAGACGCCCGGGATGACCAGATGTCACCCAGGAGCCACTTAGTAGCCACGTGCGTGCCAGTGACTGTGCCTGCAGACCGTGGATCTGCAGGTCACTGGAACAACGATGGGGAGAAGGCGTCACCCCAGAGATGTGGCAAGGGAACCCCTGCTACCCGCCCTGGCTCGGTGAAGACACGGAGACCCTCCAATGCCCAGGGAGCACAGGGCCACAGTGCCCTGCCTGCGTGGGTATCGGAAGAAAGCGTGTTTCAGAGGAAAGGGGTGCACTTGCCCAGTGGTTAGCCTGACACACAGAACGGTGCTCCCGGGGCTCCCTGTCTGCTGGCTTCCACCGCGGGGCCCCTAAGGGTGCAGTCGGACGTAAGGCGCAAGATCAAGCAGTCAAATGGCGTCTCCAGGCTGTCCAGTCCCGGGGTGACGGCTTCGCGACACTGGCAGGTGAGAACTTCTAAGAGGAGGCCCTGGACGGTAGAAAGAGAGAACATCAGAGTGAGGGGAGGGGGTGATCGGGGAGCAGACACCGCGTGCACGGCGTGGACAGCTCCCGGGACGCATGACAGAAGGAGCCGCGCTCGGCCCCCAGCGGAACCCGTGTGCTGGGAACTGGGGAGGGCTGATGACAACCGGGACTGACCCTCAGCCGGCCCCTGGGACCTGCGGAGGCTCCGGGCCAGTCAAGGCAGCACGTCCTGCGTGGTAATCCAGGGCTCGCGTGCAGACGGGCCAGCGTCCCCGGGAGCGTCCTGACGGCCGTGATTAAGAAATGCCTCCCGCCCAGCGCTGCCTGAACACGTGGCACCGGCTGGTGGGGGAGATAAGCGTGAAGATTTATCTGCACGTGTGGGCAAAACACATCCAGTGCACGCTTGTTCACTGTGCTCAGATACCTGGGAGATAGCGGCTCTGCAAGGAGATGGATAGATACCCTCTCTCCGCTGCTGCCCGCGGTTCCCTTCATCTCCCTGGGCTGGACAAGGACAGGGGCCCGCGCCCGGGCTCACCGGCCAGGGCTGGCCACAGCGATCTTCTTGCCGGAGCTGAGAATGACCTCTCTCCGCTCGTTGCTACCAGTCAGATCTTCCTAAAGCACTGAGCTCATCAAAGAACTGCCCCCCCATAAGGCCTTGGGCATCTCCCGGCAAGTAGGTAAGATTATCCCCGAGCCCTGCATGCGGCCACTCCAGCCATGCAGCTAGACGTTCCTCCACGGAGACCCCCCTCCTCGGCCGCCCGAAATGCCCTGTGTGTGTTCCCAGACCCAGGCTTCTGAGTCTGTGCCTTCTATCACCCGAAGAAGCCACGTGATCTCGTAAAACACTCCCAGCCACCCCGAGTGCTGACTCTGTTTCCTCGTCCTTCCAGACACTTTCCCAGATCCTTCCACACATGACTCCGCTGAACAGCCAGTAGGTCCCTTGTTTACGTATATGGACACGTGCTGTCTTGACGTCTTCCTGCACTGACTCATTTGCTTAGGTCTTCTCTCCTAATCTAAATGATCAACGTGCACTCAACTCACAGATTGTGCATAATATACCCTGTGTTGTGATTCGGTCACAAGGCCCCACCATGCTGGAGGTACTTCTGAGCACAGCGGGTGGCTAATAGATAAGGACTGAATCAGTGTAGTTTTGATGAGACTCAAAAATCTATCCGTCACCCTGTTAGCAGACTGCATCCCATGACAGGACCCTAAGCTTCCAAGAAGATGCTAGAATCCACCCTGGGGACTTAGGTCAGTAGGAAGCAGCCTTTGGAGACTTACAGAATTTTGGCAAAGTCCCAAATAACCCAGACCAGTTTCCTACAGCAAAGACCCCTGGGTGGTCAGAGATTGCATTCACTATAAATTATTTCCAACAGATACACAGGTATCTGTTAAAAGGCACGGCTATTGGAAAAGAAATAATTTCCATAGAAACTTGGAGCTTTCTCCTGGCTTGTTTTCCTGACATTTCTTACCTCTCTCTCACTGGATCCTATGCTAAGAAATAATGGATAGGGCCCCACGGGGTGGCATGGCTCCCTAACATGGCCCCACCAAAGAGGAGTGAGTGTGGGGGCTCACCCCGCCCTAACAGGAACAGAGTTTCTACACTTCTAACTGCCCCTCCCTGTCGTCTGTCGTCTGCCCCACGCAGGCCTGATGGACATAGGGCCGCAGCGTTCCCTGCGAGGTTCCCCGGGCCGGGATGGGCCCCATCCCGCCAGCAATGTGCTCATCTGCCGTTGGCACCCAGGAAGTCCAGGAGCCACAATCGTGCCTGTCCGTGCTGCCCTGAGGCACAGTGACAGAGAGGGGCCACTGGGGGCCCCCCTGAGGCGGGAGAATCAGGTGTGTCTTATTCCTGTGTCGCTGTTCACCATTACTCGAAACGTGGACAAGCGCTCTCCTTTCCCACAAATACTGTCTTTCTGCCATTGATTACAATCCTCCCAGCACCCAAGGCAGGACAATGGTGTAGGACTCACGGGTGCACACACTTGCATGAGAGTGTATGCGCTCCACTAAGACCCTTACTGGCCGCGTCAAGGGACAGAAGGTGTAAAGATTGCCGGATCTGGGCAGCAACTCTGGGACCGTGAGTCTGGACCCTTGCCTGGTGTGGTGGCTCACCCACGCTGTCCCTTGTCTCTACTCGCAGACTAACTCACAGATTGTCACCAGTCTCGACTGTCCAGGCTGTCACAACTCTTTCTGAGTGCCACCCCTTATGTAATCCTGCCGTTTGCATGCGTCCCGCTTGGACCGGAGTCCCCTCGGTGGGACAGGGGCCTCTGCCTTCAGTGTAACTCTCTACGCCTCGTCCTGGAAGCAGACACAACACATCCCTGTTGACAGAGTTGGCTTTGCAGCCCCAGAGGCCCCCCAGGCATTCACCTGAAAGGGCCGCGTCCCTCCTTTCCGGTAGGTCTGTCATCTGCCATTCTTGTTTTAAGTTTTTTAATGTTTTTGTTTATTTTTGAGACAGAGAGAGACAGAGCACGAGCAGGGAAGGGGCAGAGAGAGGGGGAGACATAGAATCGGAAGCAGGCTCCAGGCTCTGAGCTGTCAGCACAGAGCCTGAAGCAGGGCTTGAACCCATGAACTGTGAGATCATAATCTGAGCCAAAGTCAGACGCTCAACCGAATGAGCCACCCAGGCGCCCCTGTCACCTGCCATTCTTTCCCAAAAGGTCCCCTTAGAGTCTCCCTGTGGTTGACACGAATGCAACACGTTTGTCGTGTCAGAACCATAGCTAACAAGACAGAGTCCCTTGAAGGACGCCTGTGCCCACACCGGCATCAGAAGCAGCCTCAGGGGACAACGGTGGCCCTTCTGTGCAAGCCGGCGTCTCACCTAAGCAGGGACCCCCAGGCCCCGCCCCACTGTGATTCGCCCTCCCCCACCCCAGTAGACAGCATGTACCCTGTCCCACACAACACAGTTAATGCGACAAAGAGGAGGCTGCTGTTTCTTTATAGTAGAACTATCTAGAAGGGACAGCGTCCTTACCATAAAGGAAGGGGAAGCTGCAGGTAAGGGGTCCTTCTGTCTGGCTGTTCTCCCCCAAACCCCACACCAGGTGACGGGAACCCGGGCAGTCTGTGGGCCCCCTTGCCGGCCCCTCCTCCAGAGGGGATAAATCACGCTCTTTCCCACCATTCACACATCAGATATGATGTTAGCACTTTCACACATCAAAAAATTCAAGCAACTGAGACCACAAGACCTTTGAAGACAGTGAAATTAAAAGAGCACCTTGGAAACTTCTCAGCTGCCTACATCACAATCAGAAGGAGCTCAAGGGATGTGACACGACGTCTGCACAGGGGTCAGTGTAGGGAAAGGTCATTCAGCCCGACGTGCCCTAGGCCATGCGGTATGTCACCGAGGAATCGGACCCCAGACTGTTGACGTGCATTCTTCCTGTGCTGTGCATTCCAGGACAGTCTGAATAACCTCCTTTCTACAGGAGGGATTGCCAATAGGACAGCCACCCTGTATTCAGGCATAGGTGCCCCTGGGCAAGCAAGATGGAGGGAAGTGAGCCCTTGCTTTCTTTGGACTGAAATCAGAGTTAAACCACAGTGTTGCTCTTGGGGTGTTTTGTTTGTTTGTTTTTAATAATTTTATTTCTTCCAGGTTCAAAAGACTTCTCGGGGTAAAGAGCTCTCCAGACCTCATTATTATGACCGCAGCTCACTTAGCATCAAAATATGAAAAATACGTCACATTTTTAAAGGGCCAAGTTCATGGCAGGAAATGCTAATTAGGATGGAAACTGGGTCTAAGTGATTCCAACTGTAGCCAGGCTATTTTTTTTCTCTTAGTTCCCAAAAGAAAAGATACCACCAATATCACCTACCCTCACGTGGCCACACTTTTTATGATATTCCGAATTACTCAGGCAGAAGCGGGCACCATCATCTTAAGCCTACACACGCAAGCCACGGGCGGGAAACCAGAGGAAAGAGGACGTAGTCTTGCTCGGGGTCTTTACCAGACGGTTGTCATATTTTTAATCTCAATATTTCCTCTAATAAATAAGACATCCCCGGAGATGGCAAAGTTTCTCCAAACCAATGCTTTCGAACACTGAAAAGCAGCTTTGAGGCCTGGCCTCTGCATGGATGTTGACATGCCCACTCTCATCCGTGAGGCATCCCAGAGGCTCAGCGTTGCCTCCAGGACCGAGAGGGCTCTGTAGGTGGTCGGAGCAGAGAATGAGGAAAGTCAGAGCCCGGGGTGAAGACGTAGAAGGTCCCGGATTCCCGGGACCCCTGCAGAAAACACGGGAAGGAAGCTTCCTATCAGAAAGGGCCTCGTTCTTCTTGTCTACGGTCGGCCTCTGTGTAGCATCCCAGACAGGGCCTGACCTGCGGCGGATTGGGTCTCCCCCACGAAAGTTACGTTCAAGTTCTAACCCCAGCGACCTTCTTGGAGTTGGGGCTCTGCAGATGCCATTAGTTAAGAGCGTATCACACAGGGACAGGGTGGGCCCTAATCCAGCTTGCTGGTGTTCTTATAAAGAGAAAAAGAAAGATGGAGTGAGGACAGAGAGCAGAAGGGCACGTGCCACAGAGGCCAAGATGGGAGCAATGAGTCTACAAACCAAGGGACCACCAAACAGAGCTGGGAACCACCAGGAGCCGGAGGGAGGAGCAGGGAGCCTCCCCTGGAGCCTTCAGAGAGAGCGTGGCCCGCGACGGCCTGATGGCAGACTTCTGGCCTCCAGACTGTGACAACGAGTCCTGTCGTTTGGAGCCAGGCCGCCTGCGGTCACTGGTTTCTGCAGACAGAGGCAACTGCCACAGGCCAGTTCCAGAAACCTTCTGCACGAGATCTTTCCTGCCCTGGCTGGGTCCTCTGGGTCATTCCCTCCCCTGCCCCAGATTTGCTCTCCTGGAAGCCCGTGGTACGAGGAAGGGCCCCAACAGGTGCTGGTGCAAGGACAGCATCCATCACGGTTCCCGAAACCACACTGACAGATGACGGGAGGACAGCAGTCTCGCGGTTTCGGTGTCCAAGCTGGCGGGTCCTGATGCCAGACGAAGGAGTGCGGAACAGCGCAGCTGTGTGGGAAACATGGTTTTTAGATAAGTGGGGTTTGTCGATTCTCTCCCTGCCAGAACCAGCCTCTTTATTTCGGAAAGCAGCACTCGGGCTTTGCTCAGATTTACCTCCCAGTGTTTCCCCCACGCTTTTAAAAGGAAATGAGTGCGGAACCCGGGCAGCTGTCCCCGGACACCAGCTCACACCCACGGAGCAGGAGAGGGCTTCCGGCTCGTCCGCCTCCGCGGGGCGAACCTGGAAACACGCTCGGATGGCTGTGGCACCGCCGGGGCAGCCTGACTTCTGTGCGTCCGAGCCCCCACGTGGGATCGACTTTTCCCGGGGCCCCGGGCGGCCACATTCCCGGCCGCCTCCCTCTCTCTGCAGGGCCTTGCAAGGTCCCCAGGAGCAGGCAGGGTCGTTTCAGGAGCCTCAGGTCAGGTGGAGTGCTAGTGGGGCAGCCTGGGGTCAGGATGATCCGGGCGGGGACAGGGGGCAGGGAGCCAGCATATTGTTCCCAGCGCGAGACTTTCTCGGGCCCGATGTGTCTTCGGCCCTGGAATTCGGCTCCCCCACCTCACACAGGGAGTGTTGCTAGGGCGCACAGGGCAAATCGAGGCAAATTTGAGGCCCAGTCATGAAAGCGGTAGGTCTATTGTTCCTGGTTGTGTAATTGGTGATCAAGGAGGCCGTAAAACGGCGGCCGCAAAGGGCGGGGCATTGAAGGGGGCCCGTCCCCAGGCAGGCAGCTATGTGGAACAGCCACCTTCACCCTCCCGTGAACCAGGGTTTATGGAAAGGCCTGATGGCCGCCTCTTGTCTCGCCTCCGGGAGGAGGCGGGCGCAAGAAGAAGGGGAAAATCAAAACTAAAGAGAATTAATGAGCCTTCTCATATTGTCCTGTTTCTTTTGTTGTTAAAAAAAAACCTCTGGGTGAAAACGAAGAAGTCAGAGGACAGTGTCTGGGGAAGAAACCATTAATATCAGGCTGTAAATCCCACAAAACATTAACTTCATTACATGGCAATCACTCCGTAATTGGCAGGAGGAAATCCCGCCTCTCGTCGCTTACCGTTTGTGTGGGAGTCAGCACCTCTGCTTCTGGCAAAGGTCACACCCGGATGACAGGTCCCGGTGAGTGTGACATGAGGGCATGTGACTCTCTTTGCCAGTACCCACGGCATCGGGCACTCGGGTGTCTGGGTTTTTCTCCGGGTTTCACATGAGACCTGCTATAACTTGGGAACAATGTGATGCATGGGTGTGTGTGTGCAAACTTGCATGGGGGTGTGCACATGTGTGGGTGTGTGAGCGTGCATGGGAGTGTGGGGGGGGGGGGGGTGGGGGGGGGTGTGTACATGTGTGGGTGTGTGTGCCCTTGTGTGGGTGTGTGTGCCCATGTGTGCGGGTGTGTGCCCATGTGTTCGTGTGTGAGCGTGCATGGGAGTGTGTCCACATGTGGGGGGTGTGAGCATGCATGGGAGTGTGGGGGGGTGTGCATTGTGAGGGTGTGAGTGTGCATGGGTGTGTGTGCCCATGTGGGGGTGTGCACATCTGTGGGTGTGCACATGTGTGCCCATGTGTTCGTGTGTGAGCATGCATGGGAGTGTGTGCACATGTGGGGGGTGTGAGTGTGCATGGGAGTGTGGGGGGGTGTGTGCATTGTGAGGGTGTGAGTGTGCATGGGTGTGTGTGCACATGTGTAGGTGTGTGAGTGTGCATGGGTGTGTGTGCACATGTGAGGGTGTGTGTGCACATGTGGGGGTGTACATATGTGCGGGGGGGTGTGTACATGTGGGGGTGTGAGCATGTGCGAGGGTGTGTGCACATGTGTGGGTGTGTGAGCGTGCATGGGTGTGTGTGCACACGTGTGGATGTGTGTGCCCATGTGTTCATGTGTGAGCATGCATGGGAGTGTGTGCACATGTGGGGGGTGTGAGCGTGCATAGGAATGTGGGGGGTGTGCATTGTGAGGGTGTGAGTGTGCATGGGTATGTGTGCACATGTGGGGTGTGCATATGTGCGGGGGGTGTGTATAGGTGTGGGTGTGTGCACATGTGACACACATGCGTGTATATATGCATGTCTGTGTGTGGGCGGCTCAGGGGTGTGTGTGGATGCCCTGGGTGTGTGCACGGATGCACGCCTGTCTCTGGGGCACGTTTACTCTTTCAGGAGTCTTTCTCAGTGACGCGGTGGAAGTCACCGTGGGAGCTGACCCCGTCAAAGCACGGGGCCGTCCTGTTTGAAAACAGTCCACAAGGGCAATTAGTGCCCAGCGTGCCCTGCCCCTGCAGCCGTCTCCGAACCCTGGGTGCGCCCGTGAGCAGGAAGTCCTTGCCCCGCACGGGCCAGGGGGCCAGCGGGGACGCCGTGGTGAGGAGCACCTCCCCTGCCCGCCGCCCTCCTCTCACGGCAGGAGACCCTCCACGCCCGCCCGCGCCTGCAGGGCGGTGGCAGGGCCACACGTGCGGCTGAGTTTGACCCCAGCGTGTGCCGCTTTTCACTTTCAGTCGAGGCCATCATCTCAAAAGTGCCACGTTTCCGAGCACCCAGAGACGTTGAGCTTTAAAACACATGAGCTGCCCTGGCCGGGAACGCCTGTCGGCCTGCACACGGCCAACAGCCCAGCGCCCACTCTTTTTCAGAACGAGAAGCCCCTCCCCTCGGGCAAACTCTCCTCTCCCTGACCCCCGCCCGGAGACAGGAACTCAAAATCTCCTCCGTGTTCGTGTCGTGGGGGGCCGCGTTTCTCCAAGGGGGTCTTGCAGGCGGCACTGGGCTCGGCCACACCTGGCGGAGCCCCTCTTAGCGGGTGCGTGTGGCCCGGAAGGCGAGACGGGTGAAACGTGCGAATGCTGCCTGCTGAGAAGAGCCGGCTTGGGCTGGCACGTGGGCCACTCCACACGGACACACACGCGTGTGCATGTGCACACGCGGGCCACACACATGCACGTGCTCACGTGGGCCACACACGTGTTTGTATGCATACACAAAGTATGCACACACAAAGCACGCGTGTGTACATGCACACGCTCACACGTGCACATACCCCAAACATGCACGTGCACACACCACACACATGTACACACATGTACACTTAATACACACACATATACCCACAATACACACACACACACCAGTACACAAACGACATATCACACACATGCACACATACACAGACACAAATGCACACCCACACCATAGTACTCACCACATACATACGCACACATGTGCAAACACCCCTCCCCCAGAGTGATGTATCAACGGATAAAATCCTATAAAATAAAACGCTATCAAAAGCCTCATAAGAGAATTTGAAAAGGGGGTTCAGGCAGTGGTGTGGTCCCCATGGTTACAGCAATTCTGCTTCAAACACATAGACATGTTTTGTAAGATACAATTTTTAAAAAATTTTTAACATTCATGGTTTCACAGAACAATTGAGGGAAGCCGGGTGAAGGGTAGGAAGAACGCCTCTGCCTCGTATTTAAACATCCTGTGAGCTTACGATTAGTTTGAAATAAAAAGGTTGCTTTTAAGTATACAGCTGAGCTCAAATGGCACATCTCCCAGTGCCCGGGAATTTTGTTTTAAGTGAGCTGAGATGAACCCATAGACCGCCATCACGGTGACCTGTCACCTGGCGTGGGTGCTGGCTGGGGACAGGCTGGCCTTCAACAGCCCCCAGGCACCCCGACATCGGGCCAGGGAGGCCAGGCGTTGCAAAGACTCATAACTCAGCAGCAGCTGCTGCTTCCTTGTAAGGCAGCACGAGGAATCGGACCCAGTGTTCAGGGACGTAGCACGGAGGCTACTGACCTGCTTAGGAAGAGGAAACTGTCTCTTAAAATCACGGGCACTCCGGGCCTGTCCCGCAAAATGTGGGGGTTGGCACTTTCCTTACCTCGGGCATGAATATCCAGGGCTGGTCCAGAGCCCAGACCCCAGGGGAACCAATGAGATGTTCCTCCGGGCCAACCGAGCTCCAACCGAAGAGAGAAACAAAACAGGAAGGGAAAAGAAACGCTAAGCCGAGACATGCCGAAGCTCCCCCAAGAGCTGCAAATATCGTAACAATCCCGGAGATATGATGGAATCAGTATGCCCAACGTTCTCAAAAAGGGAAAGCGGTAGCGAGCGCCTCGAAAAGTGACACCGAGGGGCGCCTGGGGGACTCAGTCGGTGGAGCGTCCGACTTCGGCTCAGGTCATGATCTCACAGCTCGTGAGTTTGAGCCCCGCGTCGGGCTCTGTGCCGACGGCTCGGAGCCTGGAGCCTGCTTCGGATTCTGTGTCTTCCTCTCTCTGCCCCTAACCCACTTGCATTCTGTCTCTGTCTCTCTCTAAAATAAACATTAAAAATACATTAAAAAAAAAAAAAAACAGAAAGAAAAGTGACACTGAGAGCTGCCACGTGGTCCAGAAAGTGCTCTTCTGGCTACGTGTCCCCAAAACAGACGCCTGTGTGCTCACGGCCGTGGTCGCGCCACCCACAATAGCCGAAAGGCGGACACGGTCAGCGTGCGTGGACACAGCATGGTCCCCCACGCAGCGGAACAGCATTCAGCCTTGAAAGGGAAAGGACTTCCAACATGCGCCACGACAGGGATGAAACTCGAGGACATCGTGCTGAGTGAAATAAGCCAGACGCGCAAGCCCAAATGTTGTAAGATTTCACTTCTGGACAATATCTGGAGAGCCTCGAGGCTGTCCAGGGCGGGAGGAGGCACGCTTTCATTCCGGGAAGGTGACAAGGCTCTGCGGACGCCTCGCGGGGACAGTCACTCAACAGTGTGAATGGACTTCATGCCGCTGAACTGTGCGCTTAGAAAGGCTAACGCGACAAATCTCGTGACACGTCTATTTTAACACGTCTTTTAAAAAGTTCTCAGGGATTAGAAGAGGACGAACGGAGAGTGCTGTAAGGTGAGAACCCCGCACCGGTGGAAGTCAGGGGCTCCGAGCAGGACGACGTTCACACTGGAAGAGAGAATGGGGGTGACCCTCGTTCCTGAAACCACGGGTGCGCCATGCGCCACGTGGACGAGAGGAGCTGCCCCGGAGGTTGGATGCGCTCGGTGCTCCACACACACCGCCTCGTGCTCCCACGAACCCCGTGAGGTCGGTGCGGTTACCGTCCCCGGTTCACCACACCGGGAGGGGCACGGCCCCCGGCCCCCGCATCCAGCCGGCGCTCTCAGATGTGCGTCTTTCGGCCCCTTTGGGCACAAGCGTCCCGGCCGCTGTTCTGTAAGGACAGATGGAAAATGGAATGATCTGCTGGGGACCAGAGGCTGCCCCGGGGGGCAAAGTGGGAAGAGAGTGCAGGTCGCGAGCCCTGGAACAGGCTTCCTTCAACCCAGATCTGCCTTCTCGGACCCTCCCCGATCCGAGATTCACAGCGGCCGGAAGGATGTCTGCCAACCCCGGGGCAGGGTGCCTCCCTCGGGTCTGTGTGATGGGGCCACGGAGGGTGAGCGCGACTGTGTCGGAGGCCCGGAGATGCCGTGACAAATCACCACTAACTGGGGGCTCCACGCCGTGGAAGCCCCTGTCCTCACAGTTCTGGGAGCCAGACATCCGGATCCAGGCGTGGACAGCGTCACAGTCCTCTGAAGTGTCTGGAACATGATTCCTCCTTGCTTCTTCCTGCCTCTGGAGGCACCGGGCAGCCCTGGGGCGTGGCCTCATCCCTCCCATCCTGCCACCATGGCCACACGGTCTCCAGTCTTCTCGGGGTCTCCGGTGGCCGTCTGCACAGGATGGGGAGCCATGGCTCTTCTCGGGGCCACACTTTGTACGTCACCCTTTGGGTCCTGCAGGGACCTGAGTCGACCTGAGGTCTGGAAGCCCAGGCAGCTGATGACACGAGGGGAACAAGGAGAGGCTACCTCGGGGGCCATCACGCTCTGTCCTCAGGCCAGGCAGGTTTGCTCCTCAGATGGGGTGAGCTGGCGCTTCCACGAGCAGAGTCGACTCATCAGCATCAGGGACCCGGCTGCACAGCACCGGCGGGGCTCTTCACACATCCCCGGTCCAATCTCGGGGCCCCACTCCTTTCCAGCCCCATGCCGTCGCCTTGACCGGGGGCGACCTGAGGTGAGGACTTCAAACCTCATTGCAGTTCAGTCACCCACTGGACGAAACCCCGTTTGCCTTTCGGAAACGTCAGGCCCACGGCTACGGGAGGAAAAGTTTCTTTCGGGGAAGACAGAAACTTCCAGGTCTCCTGTGTACAGCTGAGCTCATTCTTCCCCACGTTCTGCACAAAGCTGGGAGCGACCAGCCAATCTCATCGCACCCGTTACCTTGACCGAACCGCACCGCGACCTGCCGTACAGGGTCAGCCGGAACAGAGGTGGCTGTGGGTGCTCTGCGGTGATACCTTGCCTGTCTCTGCAGCCACATCCCGGCAGGATGATGTCTCCCCCTGGAAGGAGCCATCTCAGTGTCTTCAGATCTAATCCCAGGAGGAGCTGAGTCCCCAAATGCCAAGGCCACTTCAGAAAACCCGTCCTTCGGGCCGTGTTCCTCCGCAGCCCCCTGGGACCCAAATCTGTACCAGCTCGGGTCTGAGCAGAGAAACAGAAGCGGCCGGAGACTGTAGCCGCAGCGAAGATCCAGATGTGGTGGGAGCGGCCATGCGGGTGTACTGACAGGGTGGCCAGGGCGGCCTGGGACGTGTAGGACGGGCGGGCAGGCAGGGAAGTCTCGGCCGCCAGGGCGTGCTGCCTTCCTGTCCGGGCATTTCCTCGCCTTCCTCGGGGAAACCTCAGCTCTGCTCTTGAGGACTTGGAACTGCTGGGATCAGACTCGCTCAGATTATTAGGGAAGCCTGTTGAGGTCGGTTGATCATACATGATAATCGCATCCACCAACCGCCTCTCCCGTGACCGAGCACCCCCCACCCCTGCACAAACCAGCTCTTGGCGTCCATTTTGGGTGAGGTCACGATCGCTCCCGCAGGCCGCACCCCCCGCGGACACGCATTCGTGCGCGCACACGTGTTCTCTGCTTCCCCTCCGACCACATTCTCAGGATCTTCTCTCTGCCCACCGTTCTTTCCCTTCCCAGTGGACCCAACTCAAGCCTCCTATTGTCTTACAAATGTCCCTTCTGCGTGTACCTGCCCCACCGATTCCCACCCGGCTTGATATCTATGGATGGCACTGTTTTGAATCAATGACTGGGGACGTAGTCCTTCCCTGGGGCTGCCGTCCACCCAGGGCGAGGACTGCACGCTGCCTGCCTCAGTGACAAGAAAGCACAGACCAAAGAGGAACCCTCAGAGAAGTCCATTCTGGTCTCTTGCCGCCAAAATAGTCTCCTAAGGCTCAAGGAATTACTTGAGTTTCGAAAGACATGTGTTTTTTCTTTTCCTTGTGAGGAGACAGACATCAACATAGATCATGAAGAACAGAGGAGCCGACGGACCCTTCTCTGGGACAAGGGCTTGAGACACAGAATCCGAGGAGAATCTAGCAATTTCCTGATGGGGTCTCCTGAGGATGGGGCCTGTGTTTTGTGCCCTAGGCCAGAATCCCCAGGAAAAGGGTAGTGATAGAAAGCACAGAAGATTCTGGGCCTTCAAGACTGTTGAATCTCTGTGTCTAGAATTTGCTGCCAGCCTCCAGCGTCCCTGCTGCGCCTGCAACAAAAGCCTCAGAGTACAGATGACAGCCTTGCCCACCTGGGCAGAGTGACATGTGTGTCTGTATGTGTTGGGGGGGGGGGGGCGGCGGCCAAGCCACGTTTCCCACGTGCCCTCAAGAGGAGGACTGCAAGAGGAGGGCACACAGCAATCCACCTGGGGAGACGTTGGGAAGGACGGATGAGCATCTGGGTTGAGAACCATCCTGCCCTGAGCAGCCCCCCAAGCTTGGAATGTCAGCCCGCTCCCAGAGGGCTCTTGCCACCCCCCAAAGGACAAGGGAAGATGGAACCAGAAAATCACTGAAACTTACCGGGCGTGGATGGAATTCAATTTTTCTGCTCCCCTGGAGCAAGCAGGTTGGGCTTTGGAAAAACCGGGTTGTTTGATCGTACGTGTAAGATTGTGGGCTGGGATTTCCGCTTCCTAAATATTCTTCAGCCTTTGTTATATTTTAACTGCAATTGTTCGTCCATTCACTCACTCAACACATATTTATTGGGCACCTACTACATACTTAGCACTGCTCTAGGTCCCAGAGACAGATGAGCGAAGACACAGATACAAATTTCTGCTTAGAGAGAAAAAAAAAAAAAAAAAAAAAAGGCCCATCAGGACAGACATCTGTGACTTGCTTGTATTCAGTTTTTATTTTCTTTTTCAATTATAAATTTCAGATTCGTCAGACCAGCCATCTTGAAAATTCCTTTGCCTCTCCCCAGTTTCCACCATTGATGGTGGACCTTACGCTTTTGTGCAGGTTGTTGGGTTTTTTTGTTAAATGTTTGTAAAAATTAATGAACAAATTAATGAGTGACTCGGCTTTATCGTGTGAGAAAAAGTGCATTTATGAAAATGAGCAAACCAATTAGTCTCGACAGACGGTGGCCGTGTCCCCGCGTGAGGACAGGATTGCAGTAAAACCATCAGCACTTTGCCCAATTGCCTATTTTAACCACTGATTGGTTTGCCTTAAGTCTGCTGATTGCTTTTCAAATGGCTGTGTTTTTCTTCCACCAGAATTCTTTTTAACTTTATGTGGAGAGACAGTTCATTTACTTACTAGAACAAGCTATTCCAGGGTCACGGCTCACATCAATCCTCAGCTTGTTTTAGTGCACAAGGCCTCCCCAGGACACGGCCGTCACCTTGGCTGTCATAATTCTGCCCGAAACAGGTGCATTTACAGCGGGCACTGTAGCCCGACAGGAGCCCGTGCCTCTCTCACACCTGCAAAGACGAGAAGCAAGTCGAAAATCCATAGCCTTTTTATGCTTTGCAGAATTCCTGGCATTTCCCTAAGTGGTTAAAGTGGCTTGTGATAATTGGCTACTGTATTACTCAGGAGGAATAGAACAGAAGAAACAGTCATGCCCTTCAATCGTCTCCGGAGCAGCAGGGCTCTTCTGAGTGGGTGCCAAGTTCAAGACGCGTCCCAAACGGGCCCACGTTGGTGGCGAGGCTTTGTTTGTTTTGGTTCTCAAATGAAGTAATCTCGAGAATGCGAACGACCAGGAGTCTGCCAAATTAGTCAATTGCGTGATGCTTGGTGTTCGCGACACTGGGGCTAAGGTTTGGGATTTTCGGGTGTGTGAGGGCTAGCGTGTAAATAAGGCCAGAGGTGTGCCTACCTTGCTGGTCACGTTTTTCTTTCCTCACGTGCATCTGGGGGTCCTCGCGCAGAGGCGGCAGCTGTGTTCTGGGGCACCCGGGGTGCTTCTGGCGGCCGAGCGCAGCCGAGCAGGGTTTGGAATACGGTGAGGAGGAACTTGCTCTGTGGATCTGTCTTGTGGCCTCTAACCCACCTGGACAGTGAGGGTCGGACTCCCGGGTCAGCCGGTTTCCGGAGGCCGATCTGAATTCAGACCTGAAACAGTTCATGTGCCCTGGCCTGAAACAATTTACACCTGAAACCAAATCACGGACCGTGTCGTTCTAAGAAGCTCTTTAAGACACGTGTTAAGTGCACTTATGCATCTGTAGCAGGCGGTATGGCCTCATTGAAGGAAATCCAAGAAGGATGGCGGAAGAATCCAGAAACTTGATCCTTCTCGAAATGATCAAGGACAGCTGATTATTTTTACCTATTAAATTATTATTTTAGGGGCACGTGGGTGGCTCAGTCGGTTAAGTGTCTGACTTGGGCTCAGGTCATGATCTCACAGTTCCTGAGTTCAAGCCCCACATGGGGCTCTGTGCTGACAGCTCAGAGCCTGGAGCCTGCTTTCGATTCTCTCTGTCTCTCTCTCTCTCTCTCTCTTTCTCTCTCTCTCTGCCCCTCCCCCACTCGTGCTCTGTCTTTCTCCCTCTCAAAAATAAATAATAAACATTAAAAAAAATTTAATTATTTTATTGTTACTTTAAGTTATAATATAAAATACAAATGTATGTCCTATAATTATAAATATATTCTTTGTGATTTATAATTTAACATAACATGTATCTTGTTATCTCTGATAATACACCCATGCACAAAATTATATAAACATAATATAAACTTACAAATTCTAATGTCATAATAAAATTTACCTTTTTTTTTATACTTGACCTTTTAAAAACGAGTTAATTTCCTTCAAAAGAAAGAAAAACATACAGTAATTTCACTAATTTCTATTATTAGTGGACCCTCTCTATTCTCAGGAGGGATTCTCTTGCACACAGACCTGTGCCTTCTCTTTGTTCCAACGTGGCTCACTACACAGAGAGACATTCAGAAGAATTACTAAAAAGGAGATTGTCCCCCACATTTCTTGCAGGTCCTAAGACTGATATTTCGTGCCCGTAGCAAATACGATAGAAAATGTTTTGAGGGGTTGAGAAATCAGAGTCTGCTGCCGATGTAAAAAAAAAAAAAAGTCACGAGGAGGGACCAGACAGGGAAGCCATGGGGTGGCAAACAGGTGGGCCTCTGCCCAGCAAGCCGGTCGCCCTCTCGGTGCCCTGATGCCCAGACCCTGACAGAAACGAACCTTCACTGTCCAGACCACTTGGTAATGACCAGGGAGGCACCACATTGGAGTCAGCTGGTGTCTCAGAACTGGAGTTAACAGCTTCCCCTTAGGAGACTTCTAGAGACAAACTGAAGACTGGAAAACAGCCCATTACCCACATTGTAGGTCCTACTTAAACCAAGGGGAAGATTCACAGAGATGCAATATTAAAAATGGGACGGGGCAGGGACAGACAGGCACTCACCGTCAAAGAGCATGGGCTCCCTGGATCCCACTGAGAGGGATGCCCTTTTCTCCCTGAGCAAAACAAACGTATTCGCAGAAGTCACCAAGAAGTGCCCCGTGAAACACGTCAGAGGGCCAAGACTATGCAGTCTCTTAATTTTTATAGACTCTTGTCTGTTTTTGATGCTTAAAAAAAGGTGAATCAAAACTGACTGCAAAACTGAACTTCTCTTAAGAAAACTGTTCATTTTTGCGTGTGGGAAACCATTTGAAATCTGAGGCCAAATTATTCAAAATCACTTAAACTCATTTAAAACGGAGGCCAAAAGGAAACTGGAGGACGTATTTTAAAACATGTGAAGGTGATACCTTCACTGGGGCTCCTGGGTGGCTCAGTAGGTTGAGCGTCCAACGCTTGATTGCAGCTCAGATCACGAACCCAGGGTCGTAGGATTGAGCCCCACGTTGGGCTCTCTCTCTCTCTCTCTCCAAAATTAAAAAATAAAAGAAAACAAAAATTAAAAGAAAGGGAAAAGAAAAATATACTGAACTTGCTTTCTTCCCCATCTCCAGTACGTCTCTACTCCAGGACCTTCCTTCTAGAACGGACACGTGTGCACACGCATGTGTGGATGTATGCATATGCACGATACATGTACCATGTTGTGGGTTATGTATGTGGAATCACTCAGTTCAGATTGGTTTACCATTTGCTTCTGTCAATAACATATTCATTAGATGTTCATTCGTCTGACCAATACGTATCGAGAAAACAGCTGAATTTTTACGGAACGCTGGTCCTGAAACCGCAGGCAAAGGGCCTTCCCTCTTCCATGTGGTTTTCATATTTTACCCAACACGTCAGACCAATTTTGAAATGGTGTGGACGCCACCAAATGCCCTTCTTGCAGATAAACGTAACATGCCAGAGCGTGCTGACGTGAAACCTGACGCCCGACTCTTCACGCATGAGTTTTCATTAATTCAGGTTAAGGTGCATTGATTTAATTTAATTCACTGGCTTTGCTCAAGATTTCATTGATTCAGGCCAAGGTGGATGGCTGTCTCTGGGAGACAGTTACCAAACTGACAGGAGGCTTTCTCTGCATGGTGGCGTTCAGGAAATTTCTGCGCTTTTCCCGTGTGTGTGTGTGTGTGTGTGTGTGTGTGTGTCAGCTTCAAACCCAGTAGAAAATCCTACCTCTGCGTCCTTCGAGGCTCTGCCTCAATGGCAGGTCCTTCCCTGTCCCTTGTCGTAATGTGGCTTCTTCCTCCCGGAGGGCTCACTCACTCCATTTCCGTGAGCACAAAGCAAGAGCGTCAGCAGAAGCTTCCCTTTGTTCTAAGCTCCCAGCAGCAGGTGGAGGAGGCACCTGTGCCCCTGAACAAAGTCACGACTGCCCCGTGTCCCGCGTCGCTGCAGCCTCTGCTCTGAGCCCTGGTCCCCGGTGGTGGCTTAGACCTGCGGGCCCCCCGGCCAGGACCATCCCAGCGGCTCTGGGAGCCGAGGCCCGGCAGCTGGGAGCCAGGATGTTGCCGAGGCGGGGTGCTTGAGCAGAAAGCGTGCGGGAGGACGGGCTTCCACGGGGCAGGGTAACTGCCTTACCTGCCCTCCAGCTCCTGGGTCTGGCTGCACGGCCGCCTCTGTCCCTTCGGAGGGAAGATTCAGGCCTGAAGACGTCAGGACACTGCAAACCATGGCCTTTGGGGAAGACTGAGCGGCGTTTGCTGACTTTGCCCTTTGAGGAATTGCTGTGAGTACTCGTTGCTGGAAACAGCCCCGAGCCCCTCCTTTATCCCTCCTTTCCCTGTTTTCGCCTCTCGGAAGGCCCGTCACGTCCTCAGGGTCCACCCCACCCGTCCCAGGCAGGCAGCGGGAGGCGACCAAGGCGTCTGGAGGTGGGTGCGGTAGACGGGACACTCCCCACGCTGCACGCACGCACCCCGTCTGTGGAGGTTTGGTTTCCCAGGCCCCTGCCCCCGGCCGGCCCTCCTGGAGTGTGGGGGCTCCTCGCTGACCCCCAGGACCCCGCAGGGCCTGGCACACGGTGACATCCTGAATCAGAGATGATGGCGGAGCCAGGCGCAGGAGCTGCCCCCACTTTCCCGTGTGCGTGTTCTCCTCGACACCAGGTTCTCCTCGGCGAGACAGCCTCCAAGGTGCAAGGCCCAGGTTCAAGCCTTCCCCATACCCCCTGCGCACATGCCCCTCACCTTCACGCCCCTGCTGATCAACGCTCTGCAAACGCATCGTATGACCCCAGTGCGTTCCGGCGAAGAAGCCAAGGGAAGGAAGAACAAGCAAATACAATTACCTGCAAAGCTGTCTCTCACACCAAGGAAACAGCCTGTGCTCTGATTCTGGCCAAGGTCAAGACGCGGCGTTTCACGTGAAGAACTCCCTGAGCTTTAAACGCCAGGGGCCAACGTCGGCTTTCTAGGTTTGCAGCGTATTTTTCCAAGACGGACGTAAAAGGGTGTCGGCCTGTAGCTTTGAACGTCCGTTATTAGCGAACTTCAATTTAAACCCAGTCTCTGGATTTGTGAAATTATCACATGATGGTTTTCCCATCGATCGTGCATTTTCCAGGCTCCGTGTTAAAGGAGAGGTTTTGGAGTCTTGTTTCGTTATTCGGCAAACGTCAGGGGATCTCTTTACCTGGTTCCGGTTATACAAACCAATACATGTGTATTTTTTTCCTGATTCTGAAAACACACTCCGGAGGACCTCCCAACAAGATCAGCCGGCCCTCCAACTCCAGCGTGCCACCCCCCACCCCACGTGTCTGAGGCAGAACTGGGCCTTCGAGGAACGGAAGGTGCGGTGTGGAGCGAAGCTGGCTGTGGGGCTGCTGGGTGTGATGTCGCCTATGAGCCATGCGGCCGTGGCCACAAGGGCCGTCTCCTCCCGTGGCCACAAGGGCCATCTCCTCCCGTGGCCCATCAGCTCAGCAGAGGTCTGACTTCTTTACACTGGGAACACTCAAATCCCAACCAAACTCCAACTGTAGCTGCAGAAGGGAACAGAGGTCGTGTCTAGGGGCACCTGGGGGCTCAGGCGCTTCAGCATCCAACTTCGGCTTGGGTCAGGACCTCACGGTTTGTGGGTTCGAGCCCCGTGTCGGGCTCTGTGCGGACAGGGCGGGGCCTTCTTGGGATTGTATCTCCTTCTCTCTCTGCCCCTCCCCTGCTCTCTCTCTGTCTCTGTCTCTGTCTCTCTCTCAAAATAAAGAAATAAACTTAAAAAATAATCCATGTCTCCCAAAATGGAAAATTCGCATTTTGTAGTTTCTTAATGTTCCTGAAAGGAAAGACCGGGCTTTGGCTGTGCCTACGGTGCGTCAGAACGTCCGAAGAAAAACCTGGACGCTTGGACCAGGGATTACATGTCCTGACAGTAGGGATGCTTTTATGGTCTGTAAATATGTTTTTTATCATTTCGAAACGTGTGGGAGACATGTGACCTGGGGCGCTGACATTCACAGGAAAGACCACGATGGGGCCTGGGACAGTTAAACGGCTCTCGCACGTGTTTTCTTGCCCACAGAGAAAGAAAAGGATCCAGTCAGGAGAGAGGCAGGTGCAGCAGGTCGCTGAAGTCGTCCAGCGTCGTCCCTGGGGTTGCTGCACACGCTTAATCCGGCTCCGGGGCGTGGTCCGCCCGATTCCAGCAGGTGAGCACCTGCCAGGCTCTGCTCCTTGACCTTCTCCAAGGTCGCTGGAGGGAATGGCGAACCCCATTAATAAGCAGGTTCTGCAAGAAGTCACAGGCACCCTCGTGTTGCTGGTTTATCTCGTTTGGGCACCAGCATCTAATCTAGAAACAGACATTGCAATCGGCTGTCAGGCTTTTTGTCGCCTTTATTCTTGCATAATTCCTCCATTTTTTTTTTTTCTTTTTTCTCATGACATTAACTTTCCTGAAGATTCTAGGACAGTCAGGGTCCGAAATGCCTCCTCTGTCAGATGAGTTCCTCTCGGGATCACGGAACTTGTTCCTGTGTCCCCTAGATCTCCAGCCAATCAGCAGCACCACCAAGACCCTGGAGATTGTTAGAAAGGGGAATTCTTGGGACCCACCCCAGACCTCCTAAAGCTGAACCTCTACGGGCAGGCAGGGCTCAAGAATTTGTGTTTTAAAAAGCCCTCTAGGGGCGCCTGGGGGCTCAGTAGGTTAAGCATCCAGTTTAGGCTCAGGTCATGATCTCTCCGTCTGTGGGTTCGAGCCCCTCTCCGGGCTCTGTGCTGACGGCTCGGAGCCTGAATCCTGCTTTGGATTCTGTGTCTCCCTCTCTCTCTGCCCTTCTCCTGCCTGTGCTCTCTCTCTCTCTCTCTCTGTCTCTCTCTCTCTCTCTCTGTCTCTCTCTGAAAAATAAATAAACATTAAAAATTGTTTTTTAAAAAGACACTGGAAGGATTCTTAAGCATGTGAGATCTCGGGATGCACAATGTATTATAGAGGTTGGCTTCAGTTTCAACATTTTAGGGGCAAAAATACTTGACGGGTGATGTTGCAGCCCCCATTACATGACGTCAGAGCTCCCACCTGTGTGGTCAGCTGTGGAGATGAGCCCACGGGGCCCTCCTGGTAAAGGGGCATTTTCCCCATTGCAATGATGGGTTTTTCTTTAATGCTTATTTATTTTTGAGAAAGAGACAGAGACAGAGTATGACTGGGGGAGGGGCAGAGAGAGAAGGAGACACAGACTCTGAAGCAGCTTCCAGGCTCCGAGCCGTCAGCACAGAGCCCAACGCGGGGCTCGAACTCATGAACTGTGAGATCGTGACCTGAGCCGAAGTCGGACGCTCCCCCGACTGAGCCCCCCCAGGCGCCCCCCGCCCCCAACATTGCAGTGATTGTGAAGCTTCGGCACCATGCAAGTGTCCCACTAGAGGAGAGATGGCCTTTTCTCTTCCTGGAGAAGATTCTAAGGCAAATGCCGGAGGCTGTAGTTCAGCCATAGCCATACTTAAATGCAGTTACATTTCTAAGAATTGTCTCCGTGTCTATCAGCCTGTTTAATCCTGACAGTGAGTCATTGAGGTCAGAACTGTGCTCACCATCCCATTTTGCAGATAAGGAGACGGAGGTACAGGAAGGCTGATTCTGTCGCCCCAGGTCACGGCTGGTGGGTGGCAGGGCCTGGCCCGGGACCCGCACCCTTCACGGGTGTGCACCACCACACCGAGGGGGGCGCCGGGGTGCAGGGGGAAGAGGAGAATCCAACGGCCCGCATCTCACCTTCCCGGCCCTGGACCTTCAGCTGGGGCTGGAGAAAATGTGACTCATCTCCGGTGTTCGGAGACACAGGAACCTGCAGACCTGAAGGCCTAGGCCCTTGGGCTCACACACGTGCTCCTGAGCCGGCCATCAGATGAGCCGCCGGGCAGATCCTTTGTGCCACAAGAGCATGGGGACGCCGGATCGCTTTTCTAAATGTTGCATTTGAGAGAAGCAGCGGAATGCATGGTCACGGGCGGGCGGGTGCACGGGTTAGGTCCGTGCAGGGACGGGCCGGGGGCGGCACCTAGGTGTAGAGACGGGGTCCTGCTCCTGCAGCCACCTGGGGGGGCCTCTGTCTCGCTGGGCTGGGGGTTGCAGCTGCCGGCCAGCTCGCCTCCTGTTTGCTGACCAAGCGTCCACGCGGCCTTCCTCTGCCCTGTCCCACGCACACCAAACGTCCGATGTTGGGATTGACGTCCTCGCCCGCCTGGTGCTTCGGGAGAGGCGTGGCTTCTGGGAGGCGAGCGTCCCGCACCACCAAGTTTAAACTTAGCCTCGGTTGCACGATGAGGTAGAGTGGTGCCAGACGAATCAGGAAACGTGATCAGAGACCCCAGCTCACCCGGGCCTCCGGGCTCGAGACACCACCTCTGTGACCTCTGTGCACGGAGCCAGCCGTCCCCTTCCCCGCCGCAGCCCGGGGCCTGGGCTCCTGGCAGATCCTCTCTGTCCTCTCGTGCTCAGCAGACTTGCCCTTTGAGGGTCCGGTCCCGCCTACCCTTATCAAGGTCATGTGCCCAGGTCTGTCCCACATGAGCGGTGGCCCCACAAGGTCCTTCCCTTGAGTCTGACGCCGGGGCCCACCCGGTCAGTGTCGAGAATGTTGATGTCCGTCTACACTCGGGGGATCTCCTGCCCTCGGGATCCACCTCTTGTCAACAAGGTGAGCGGGAGAGCCCTCTGAGTTACTTCTCCCCACGCCGCTCCTCAGACAGGGCTCCCGTAAGCTTCCGCAGATGAGCAAAGGCTAAGTCACAGGCTCCTCTGCACGTCCACACCTCACAATCACGCACAGGCGGGAGCAAGACCACCCAGAGAAGAGGAGAACACGCCAGACTCTTCTCTCCACGGGGGTACCGGTGTGTGAGCTCCGGCCACGCGGCCTTCTTGCAACAGAGACGCGGGGTCTGCCGTCCCAGGCGAGCCCCAGTCCCACCTTCGGGTTCCCACAAAGGAAGCATCAGCCAACCTGCTGTCAGTCAAGGAGACGGGATAATTAGGGTTCTCATGCAACGGGCACACCCCGCGTTCACGGCAAACTGGTGATTAACAATCTTGTAATTGGTTGTCAGACCCACAGGGTTTTAAGACGATGAAATCAATCACTGGCTCCGCGGGTTTTCTCTGGGAGAGCCCACGCCTCCTCGAGACGGCACCGGGACCAGCCTCCCCTCAGCCAACCCCACAGGGAAGTGTCGCCCTTTCACACGCTTCGCTGAGAAACAGCCTCTTTCCATGTGTGTGCTCGTGTGCGCCCCCGGGAGACCGCGCGTCCGTGTGTGCGCGTATTCACGTGTGCAAGCCTGTGTGCATTTTTCTACGTGAGCAAAGACAAAGAAGGGATGTTAATGACAGGTAAAGGGCGCCTGGGTGGCTCAGTCGGTTAAGCGTCCTGCTCTCGATCTCAGCTCAGGTCTTGATCTCAGGGTTGTGAGTTCAAGCCCCGGGTTGGGCTCCACGCTGGGCATGAAGCCTGCTTAAAAAATCATAATAATAAAATAACGGGTAAGATCACAGAGGTTGTGTTCCTTTCTGTGTAGACTTTACAGCAAAGGTCTGGTGCTCTGGAGATCGTCCCGTCCTCTCTGCTCGACTCCTTACCGTCTCCCACTCAGGGTCCGCACGTGGAAGAAGCCGAGGTCTTGTGGTTTCTGGGAATCTTCTCTCGATTTGTGGGTGATGTTGAGAATCGCTCAGACATTCAGGGTCAACCTGACTTGTTGGGCCATCGAGCCCCAGGGCTGAGCCAGTTGTACCCAAAACAGAGAGGCCGCTTGCCTAAAGATGGCCCTCGTCTCGTCACCCCTGGGGACGGCACTGCACGCTGAGGTTTTTGCACGCGCCATGGGGGGCTCCAAGCCAAGCACTGATTTGCTCTGTCCCCTGAAGAGTGTCGTGCCAGTGGACAGAGGTGGAGGCTCACAGCTCCAGATGGCCAGTGTGGGCCTGGGGACCCAGAGAAGCACCAAGGTCCGAGTCCCCGGGAGCCCACAGGCTCACGGGGCGAACAGGTGCTACTTGAACCCCTCAAGCCCCCTCACCCAGCATGACTCAGCTTCGGGGCGTTCCACCTGTCCGCCTTCCTCCCTAGAGACCAGGGCGGGGGGCAGGGGGTGGGCACAAAAACATATGTCTGTGCCCCAGTCCCGGGACCTGTCGATGTGGCCTGAGGTGGGAAAGAGTCTTCGCAGATGCGATTAGCTGATGAATTTTGTGATGATCATCCTGAATGAGCCGGATGGGCCCTAAATGCAATGGCAAGTGTCCTTTTAAGAGACACGCAGAGAGAAGGCCCTGTGACGGTGGAGGCCCAAGCCCAGGAGCGCCCGGAGCCCGTGGGCTGGAGGAGCAGAAAGGACCCTTCCCCGGAGCAGTGGCGGGGGCTTGGCGGCTTGGCCCGGGGCACTCTGAGCCTTGGAGTCCAGCACGGAAAGCCATACTGTGGCCACTACCAGGCATCTCATTTGTCCCCAGCGCCTCATTTCTTTGCCTACCGCCGCTGTTTCTCAGGCTTCTCGCTCGGGCAGGAAACCTCCTCTCTGCACGGACTCCCTGGACTTCTCTGTCCCTCCTTCCAACCCCGTTCACTGTGAAGAGCTTCGTTCAGTGAATCTTCCAAAGTCCCAAGAAAAAGGACCCGCAGCCCTGGTGACTGACATCACAGTAGGTGCTTCCTAAGCGACGAGGGCCAAGGTCCTGTCTGATGTCTTAGCTTCGGCCGCTGTCACGAAGTGCCACAGGCCGGTGGCCGATGAGCCACACGCACTTATCCCCCACAGTTCCGGAGACTGGCACCCGCAGACCTCGTGTGCGGTTAAGGCCAGCTTCCTGGTTCATGCAGGGCCCTCTTCCCGCTGTGTCCTCACAGGGCAGGAGGGGTGAGGGGCTCTCTGGGGTCCCTTCTAGCAGGACACGGATCCTGTTCAAGAGGCTCCAGCCTCACGCACTGATCCCCTCCCCGCCTCCAGATTCTATCACATCCCGGGCTCGGATTCAACATATGAATTTTGGGGGGACACAAGCATTCAGACCATACCACCGACTGTCCCCTGTAAGCAGGTGGGGGCAGAGGCTCCGTTTATAAATCATGTCCATGCTCTGGAGAGTTTTACTTAGAAGGGGCCGTGTGTTTGCAGGCCTTGCCATTGATTAGCCAAGAACAAGTCCCCACAGAGACCAAGGGTCTTCCAGAAATTCCTTCACATAATCGGCATTGACACCAACCCCTGCCCCCTCTCTTCTGTGCGCATAACTGTCTTTCCACGTGACAGACCACACCTCCTTCTGGGACGTGGGCCCGGGTTCCCCAGCATCCCCAGGACCACACTCCCTGGACCAGACACCTTCCAGTGAGGCACAGTGGGCACAGTCCCCAGACCCAATCTGTCACACAGGAGGACCGCGCACAGCCCTTTCGACACGAAGCCAACACTGTGCACAATCAACAAAGGTGCACATATTTTAAGCTGCGTTTTCCAGTAAGAAGGCTGGTCTTGGCCAGTCTCTCCGCGTTTTCCTTCTGGGGCCCTGACATTCACTGTCGCCCATCGGTGTGCGGGGTAGCCAGGCAGTCCAACAATCCGACTCTTAGACTGCAGCTTATGGCTTCTCCTCATTAGCGACACTTACCCGACGGGGAGTGAATAGCAGCTCATTTGTAACCGTTGGCATGAAAGTCAACGCTACGGGAAGTCACTGGATCTGGACCATGCTCTGAAGGCATGGACCTGTGATGTGCAGGTGCCCACGTGCAGCTCAGAGACCACGGAGGGGTAAGTGAGCCAGGGGCGCTTGCCCAGAGGACGGAACGGGGCCGGATCCCCCACGCGGGAGCCAGGCAGAGCTACTCAGTGCTTCACGTGCAGCACAAAGCAACTGCGTTCCGTTGGAGAGTGCACGTTAATCCCCGGGAATCCCGGAAGCGAGGGCAGGGAGAAATCCTGAGAGCCCGTCTCCCTGCAAAGGTGTGTTTGCGTGTCTGTGGACGTGTGTGTCTCTGCATTGTGTCGTGTGTGTGTGTATGTGTCCCTACATCTTCATCAGAGATGCTGTGTGGGGTAGAAAAAGACAGCCTGAGCTTAGAGGGATGTCATCTGTTCCTTTGATAATATATGGAAACTCCAAATTCTAGAAGTGACCATCAGACATTGAAAATATGATAAGCTTGAATACATCTGTAGCTCCTTTGGAAGGAAATCAGCAAGCCCTCATTTGGTTTGCTTTGCGTTCTCCAATGACGTTCGGACAGGGGTTCTACGCATATGCGGTCCATAGACCCAAAGGTGGCCCAGAGACCCTGGCTTCTTGGTGTCTATTTCCTGGTACGGTCCCCTTCCCTTGGACCCGTCCTACAGAATCTGGCAAAGGAACCGGGATGGGGCTTCCGTGTGGAACATTCTGCCCTGGGAACTCTGGTTCCGAGACAGCCTCATTGTAGAGTCTGCCTGTCCTGGCTCTCAAAGAGTCCCAGCCACCCTGGGAGCCCAAATGGCGATCCGCTGAGGTGGCCTCTCGTCGCTGAGGACAGACTTTGTCCACGGCCAGCAAGAACGTGGGGCCCCAGGCCGAGAACATCAAGGAAGGGAAATCTGCCAACACCTGAGTGAACTTTCCAGCAGCTCCTTCCCAGTCCGGCCTCCAGGTTAGCACCAGACCAGCCGGCACGCAACGTAGCCCCACAGGGGACCCCGACTCCCCTACAGAGGACCCTGATTCCCCTGCAGAGGGCCCCGACTCCCCGCAACACCGGTGCAACAAAGGAAGCGTGTTGTGTGAACCCGCTAGGCTTCTGGTAATTTTTCGTGCGGCAGAAGTAAAGGAGTACACTGTCATGGTGGGATCGCTAAAGAAATTCTGGGTTAAATCCTCTTAGAAACTGAAAATATGCTGACCCCACTGAGGTATCTGTTTGGGACTCCAAAGTTTACATATCCACTTTTCTTCTAGCAAAATCTTCTTTTCCATCAGTGATGTCCATGCGTCAGAGGCTCTGAGAGAGCCTTAAAAACTATATTTATACGCAGAAGGTTCACGCAGAATCTGGCGTCTTGCTGTTACATTTGTGAAATGTGTGCAAAGTAGAATTTATTCTTGCATTAACCATGAAGGGCTGCTGTGGAACGAACGGACTCCAGTGTTGTGAACATAGCCGTCCTCCCGTGGCTGCGGATGAAGGGTGGGAGGAGGGGCAAGGCAGAGGGGGGAGCAAAGAGCTTCGCCCCCGAGCGCACTGGGACTTACCCTCGGTATGTTGGCAATCATGGACACACAGCAGAAAGGAGGCGATAGCTACTATTTGCCCTCACTGACTCTTTTCCTCTATTTTAAGGTCAAAAATGGCATGTCTAGAGATTTTCGGCAAAGCGCGTAGGCACTTATGAACAATTACGCGTCCCGCGGTTCACGTGCGTGCAGCTAACTTCTGCCGCAATATCTAATATGAAAACTAAATTGAGAAAACCAACTAAATTAAAGCTAATCAGAGCTTCATCGTGGTGCCCAGCACAGCAGATAATATTCCAGTGCTCCATGCAATTAAATTCTTCAATTATTCTAAGTGTTATTATGCTAATTTAAAAGGCTAGGATTATTAGAAAATGTATAAAGCATTATGCTCAGTTATAGCATTTTATTTATGTGATTTCACGTTAAATTATTTAAGGTATGGAAATTATAAGAGTTCTCAGTATGGGACTTCAGCCTGTCCCACCGGGGCAGTGAGCAAAGCTGACGGGGAAAATGTGTCCCGTGTTGTCCTCGAGGGGGATCGTCTCGCCGCCTGAGGGGAAAAGCTGACGCGTCCACCGGGCTGTCCCCAGGCCTCTGCTCACTCTGGAGGGGCTCCTGTCCCAGAGGAGCACACCTCTTCCTTTGGGAACCCGGGGGTGCGTACTCTCCTCAATTTACGATAAACACGAGAACTGGGGGGAGACTGGAAAGGGGACACCGAGGCTTTAGGGAGACACCGGCCCTCCAGAGGCCTCCATGAATGGGGATTCTGGTTTTTGTCGAAAAAGCGTCTCAAGAAGCGTTCATCTTTTTGATACGTGGGGGATGTTCCATGAGATTCCTACCCTTTTATATTTCTGCTTTCCCACGTCTGTTCAACCTTCTCCTTTTCTGATAACACCACTCAGTGTCCCTTCCTTTCTGCCCCTTGCCCTCCCCGTCCCTCTCTCCTCCCCTCCCTCTCCCCTTCCCTGTCTCCTCCCCTCTCCTTTCTTCTCCTCCCTCCCCCTCTCTCTCTCTCCCCTCCCCCTCCCTTTCTCCTCCCTTCCCCCTCCCTTTTCCATCTCTCCCTCCCCTCCCTCTCCCCCTTCCCTCTCTCTCCCCTCCCCCTCCCTCTCCTCCTCTCCCTCACTCCCCTCCCCCTTCCCTCCCTCTCCCCATCCCTCTTTCTTTCCCTCCCTCTCCCCTCCCTTCCGGCCTCTGTCTGCCCCCCACCTCAAGTCTCTCCTATCTTATAGGTTTTTTTGCACAATACCTTACTTTTTGTTTTTAGTTTTGTTTTCTCTAATCTTCCTTTCAGCGACGAATATAGCATTTATCTTCAAAAACTTCGCAAGTTTAGAGAAAACTCACTCCCTCACAGGCCCCTCCCTGAAGGCTTCACCCTCTCCAGCACCCGGTGTGCCTGCCTGCCCCCACCCCTACGCTCAGTGCCCAGCAGCCCGGCCCACAGCCACCCAGCGGGACCAGCCATCCTGTCCCCTGCCGGTCCAGCCTGGCACCCCCTTCACCCTCTTAGAGCCTGGCGCACGAGCCCCCAGTACCTTCCGGTTTTCAGTGTCTGCCCTGGGTCCCCGCTGCGGGGCTGGGAATGCCGCACCGCATTCCCGCATTCAGGGCCCCTCTGGGAGGGATCGTGGGGCGGGGGCAGCCAGCGGGGAGCAACCCCCCAAGTCAGGACCTGGTCTCCTCCCCGCCGCAGAAACCTGGCACACCCGACAACCCGAGCTTCCTAAACGCCAGGACCCACAGGCCCAGAGCCCAGGAGCAGGGTCCCCAGCACCTCCACACCTCCGACCGTGAGAGACCCTCAGGCCACAGCCCCACTGATCCGCTCAGGCCCAACCGCCTGCAGAGCCAGGGAATACCCATAGCGGGCTCTGCAGGCCTCGGGGGCAGGGAGAGAAGGAGCCCCCTGTACCCCAGGCTGCTCCCAGCCCGCGGCAGGGCACAGTGGGGACGCAGAGGCGGCCCTGGGAGACTGGCCGACGGCCTCCGCGAGCCCTAGACCTGATGGCAGTCTGGGATGTGACCGCCAAACCTCCCTTCCTCCTCTCCCCTCATTTGGGGTCAGACTTACTTCTCAGTCCCATGGCTCGTCCCCCTGTCCCTGCACCCTGCCCTAGTCACGTTTCCAGTTGTGTTTCCTCCTGTAAGCTCCCAGCACAGCTCCTCCACTGCGGAGGAGCTCCACTCCTGCTCTCAGAAGACCGCGTCCACGCACTGCCGCGAGCGGGGGGAGCCAGACCTTGGAGGCTTGGACAAGGCGCTTTGAGAGGCGCTTTCTCTCCTGTCTGGGGCCCACGCTAGCAACCCTGGGGGCGAGAGAATACTTTCCAGGCGTGATCTGACCAAGATCTCGGTGTAGATTAGGTGGGTCATTTCGGATCTCACGGTTCACGTCCCTGAGCGGATATAACAAGTTCTCGGAGTTCGTCAGGTTTTGCGTTTTTGAACTCTTCGGCCACATTTGTTCTGAATTATGAGCCGTCTCTGGTTAAACAAACAAACCAAGCTGTAATGTGGCACCTACGAAAGTTCCAGGCTTAAGCGACCCGTGCGTTCCCACTGCTCCTGCGTTTTAGCCACATCACTGTTGGAGTGGCCAGGAAGTTACACAGCCGGACCCTGGAGCGCCCCTCCCAGGCAGGAAACGCAGGAACAAGGTGACCTGGCCCCGCGTGCCCCCTGTGGCTGGGAGGGGTTTTCCGGGCGCCGGGCGCCGGGTGCCCGCACACACGCCTTCGTGTCCCGGGACGTGTTGGAGTAGCAGGGACCCTGCTGAGCAAGGGAATGACCGCTAGCTTCCAAGCAGCCTGAGAAACAGACGGCCCCCAAGAACCCAGTGAAGACAGAAGGGACCAGAAGGTGTGAGGCTGGGCCACAGGTGCTGGGCTATGCTCACCTGCAAGGGCCAGACCAGAGAGGGGACGGGGCAGCAGGAGAAACCCCATGATGCAGGAGGCTCCCACCAAAGCCGGAAGGAACTCTCTCTCTTCCATCTAGAAGAAGGTTTCTGGAGCCCTGTGAAGGTGAGGGCCAGCTGAGCAGTGGGCAGGGGGGCAGGTGAGGCCAGGCCTCATGCTGAGGACCGGCCAGGGAAAGAGGGTCCCCCTCCGAGGCCAGCCGCCCCCACCCCGCTGGCCTGGGGCTGAGCTACGAGGGCCACGGTTGCTGCTTCACCCTGCCGACGGGCCACAGCCTTGTCAGAGCAGGTGGCCCCAGGTCGCCGGACAAGCCGCTGCCCTGCCTCCTTCCCAGGAAGAATGAGCCCGGTGTCTGCAGAACGGGCAGGCTCGTCTCTCTACCGGGAAGGTCGCCAGCTCGGGATGTGTCTCACCTAGGGGCGGAAAGGTCAGGGTCAACCCTCAGGGACCGAGAACGCCGGCAAATGGTGGGACCACCAAGCTCCTTCCTCAGTCTCTGCTTTCTGCCCTCTGCCTTCTGCCTGCTAACTCGGCTGCGATCCTGCGCAAGGACTCCTCATATCATTCTTGCGCTGGCCAGGCGATTTCATGCAAGCTTGAGCTAGAACAGGGGAAGCTAAACTCTTCATGACCCAAGTATGCATAGCTTCGCTGGAGACATAGGCACGCATAGGAACCCAGGATACAGCATTTGTGGAGACTTTAAATGTCCACCGAACGTTTGATAAGCTAACAGGAACTTCTTCCCTGTAATTCCTGGTGGAAGGTGCTGAATACCAAGCTGATCATTTTATTTCATGAGTCTCTGTTGGACTGGGAGAGCCGCACAAGCCACAGCACGCGGGGTGTCTGGACAGGAGACGGAACGGATGGAACGGTGCCCAGCGAGTGGTGGGCAGAACCTTTCCCAGCACCTCCTGAACCCACTCTGTGCAGCCAGCCCCGAATGCACCACTACTCCCCACCCCCCGAAGTTCAGGACCCATTTATATCCATGCTTAGTGTAGTTTTATTACTTTACTTTTAAAGGGACTGGTTGATATATATATATATTTTTTTAAAGCAATTGGACAAAAAAGACATTCTGGGAGGTTTTTGCCAGCTCCAAGCTCTACAGAGCTCAACACTGTAGTCTTTCCTGACGAGGCCCTAGGCCCCTGCTGGATTCGGGGTCCGCGTGAGCAGGTCTGATTACAACCCCTGATGGAGAGACGGCCGCGGAAGCACCCCCAGAAAGGTCATAAATCTGACCCTCTGCTGCAGCCTCAGCAGAAAATCAGCGCTGAGAAGGCTTGAAGATGTGATTTATCCTCCCGCGAGGAGAGTGGCCCCAACTGCGTGTGCCGTTTTCCGGCCACAAGACTCCTACTGTGTAAACAGGAGAGGCCACGGTGGTCTCGGGGGGCGTAGGGTCCACATGAAAAGTCACGGTCAAGCGGTGTATGTCACGGGACCCCATGGAGCTCACCTACCTGGAGAGAGCGGGAGGTTCCGAGGCTCACAAGTTGTCAGAGTGTGCTCTAGGCTCACCGTGTGTCCCTGGTTTAAATCTACGACCTTAGGGAGCTCCCACATTGAACTGCTAGGCAGACCAGGATGCCCAGTTAGGCTAGAATTTCAGACCATCAACAAGTGATTCCTTAATGGGTATGTGTGTGTGTGTGTGTGTGTGTGCCTGTGTGTGTGCATGTACGTATGTATATTCCCCAAATATCGCATGGGATAGGAGTGTACTAAAAATTATTCATTATTTATCTGAATTTGAAATCTCGCTGAGAGACCTCTCTTTCTGTTTGCCAAATCCGAGAACCTGCCCTTGAGTTACTTTCCGGAACACTTACTGCCGGTCTTTTCCTCTCTGCCTGTGAGCCTGCGTCAGCCCAGCTATTACCCTAACATGCTGTCCTCCCACACTTTGCACACCAACTGGCCCAAAGCAGAATATTGACACATTTTATGACACTGGAAAGTGCCCGACCCTCTAAAAGTTGCCTTTCCATGTTTTCTGGAGGGTGTGTTGGTTTATTGGGGTCATAACAAGTGTCTTGGGCTGGGTGGCCTCGAAGGCAGATGTGTATTGCCTCCTGGTTCTGGAGGCCAGAAGGTCAAGGTCAAGGTGTTGGCAGGGCTGGCTCCTTCTGAGGCCGTGAGGGAGGGTCTGCTGCAGGCCCTGTCCAGCTTCTGCTGGTTTACTGACAATGCTTGACATTCCTTGGCTTTCCAAAGCATCATGCCCCCTCTCCTCCATGTTGCCACGGCCTTCTCGCCGTGAGCAATTCTGTGTCCAGATTTCTCCCTTTTATAAGGACACCAGTCATCACATCTGCGGCGACCCTGTTCCCAAATTAAGTCACATTCTAAGGTACTCGGGGTTTTATATACGAGTGTTTGTAAGACACAGTTCAACTCATGACAGTGTGTTGGTTACACTTCTTTGGGTGATAACGACGTCCCTCTAATTTTCTCAGCATTTCCTTTCCAGACTCAGACTCAAGAAAGTGGGTATTTTGCTCAAGTTGAACCTGGTGTTAAACAATGTTTAAAAACAAAGGTGTTCTGTGTAACGAAAGCATACGCTTCACTGCTTTGCCCGCCGCTAAGCCTCTCCACTTCCTCCTGGTTGTTCGTGGAGGTCGTGGGGGCTCCTGGAAATGTGTGGAGGGAGGAAGGGGGCTGCAAAGCAGGCGGGGGACCCTCCCCTCCCCTCAGAAGGGGTTTGCCGCCGTGGCCTTGCTTGAGACCATCTCTCACACACCTGCTGCCCACATCAAGTGAGCCCAGGAAGAAGTGATCAACGCCTCGGCCAGTCTATTATCCCCGACGGACAGCTCCATCCAGTGTGTGACACATTTAAAAATTGTGTGCCTTGAAGATGATCCGTTGCCAAGAAAATGATAGCACAGAAGAGAAGGAAGCTCCCTGAGGCAGACGGGCCCCTCTCATCCGGCCTCATTCTCCAAATGAAGCCTGCAATCGGGTGGGAACAGAGGGCCAACCGAACAAGCAGAGAGAAGCCAGTCCTGATTTCCCACACTTTTCAGGCCATGTGACAATGCAGCCCATCAGTGCAGGGATGGGAGCCCGTCCCCGGGGAACACCCTGCCTGCACATCCGCCTTCCCCCGGCCGAGCCCCACCTGCCGGCCAGGGAGGCCCCACTCTGGAGCGCAGTGCACCTACAGGAAACGGCACTGTCCTTGCCGTGGAAAACGCTTGTGCCGATATTTGTGGGTTTCCTTTACAAAAAGGCGAGCCGCCGCGAGAAGACCGTGACACGGGGGCTTTGGTCCTGAGATGTATGTTCTTCCCTTTCATTCAGCAGGTGGAGTCAGTCGGCACCACAGGGGCTGGTCTGAGGGGCCTCCTCGCTGGCGGGACGGTGCGCCCTCTCTTCTCCGTCCACACGCAGGAGCCTCTGTGTGGTTCCTCTGAGCTGCCCGTCTCCTCGTCATGTGTTTCTGAAGCTCCGGGAAGGAGCTGGGGAGAATCCGAGCCACGAGGATGGGGGTGCCCGCTGCAGAAAAGCACCAGCTGGAGGCTGCAAGGATTCTCGTGGGAGATGGGACCCCAGGAGCCCCAGTCCAGGAGGCTGTGGGGCGTGAGGCTGGGCGGTGAGGAGGCTGGTGCGGGGGTGCTAACGAGCAGGCTGTCCTTGAGAGCCACTCGGGCACAGAGAAACAGCATGCTGCCTCATTGCTGTGGGTTGAATCATGCCCCCCCCAGAATAAGTCCCACCCCCAGAGTAAACTGTTCACGTGACTTCGTTGGAAATAGGGTCTTTGCAGATATAATTAGCTAATGTGACATCATGCTGGAGTGGGTGGCCTGAATCCGTTGTCACTGATGTCCCTATAAGAGGAGGGACACAGAAACCCAGGAGAGAGAGAGGCAGGGCTTGGAGGGAAGTGGCCGCAAGCTAAGGACCGCCAGCAGCCCCAAAGCTCGGCTAGGCGAGCGAGGATCCCCCCAGACCCGCGGAGACCCCGGATTCTGACTCCTGCCTCCAAGACCGCTGAAGGAGTGGCTCCTCTTGCCTTAAGCCCCTCACTGAGTGGCACCTCGTATGGCAGCCACAGGGAGCAGACACACTGAGTCCTGTGTGTCCTCGAGTCAGGGCGGTGTCGGGGCGCACCCAGGGAGCCTTTCCAGGCCAGGAGGAGCCCCCAGGACAGGCCGGCAGGGGCGCCTCTTGGGAGCTGTGGTGCAGGCGTGCCCGGGAGCTCCCCGTCAGACCACATCAGAGACAGGACCCCCATCCTGCTGATGTCTAGCCATGCCGCTGGCCCTGTCCTCACATGTGTGTGACGGGTCGATGCTAGCAGACCCGCCCAAGTGACCCTCTGCGGCCATATTCTGTTCCCCGGAACCAGCTCATTCATTCATTTATTCAGTCATTCAGTGAGTCTTAAACGGGTGCCTTCCATGCTGCTCGTCCTGTGTTGGGGGAGGGGGGTGTTACAGTGACCCACCGGCCAGCATGAACCCTATGCCTCAGAACATGGACTTTAACGTCACAGGCAGAGAAAGTCTCTTTTCCTCCAAAACTCAAGCATCCTCCAAGGACAAGGGAAGTCGGGGCCTTAAGTCCTCTTCCTTCAGACCTGCTGCCCTTGGCCAGAGTTGACACGGAGCCCTTTCCTCAGCCCAGAGCTTATAGGAGGAGGCCAGGCTGACAGGCTGCCAGAGGGGCACACGTGTGTGTGTGTGTGTGTGTGTGTGTGCATTCACGTGCACAAGTGGGCTGCACCCACGAGCCACCTCTCCCGGAAGCCACAGCCACACTGGCCGCCCGCCAGGGGACCCGCCTCATCCCTGGGGGGTGAGGCACAGGCCCCGCCCCCTCCAGACATCCCCGCTTAGCTCTTGGGGGGCCGTGCCCACCCCTGGTTTACGGTGGGACTCTGGGAAAGCCACTCTGCCTGTCTGATACTCCGGACCCGGGTTTCCCTGTAAATCAGACTAATAATTCTGCTCTTAACGTAGAGGTCTTGAGTGGCCTAAATGAATAGCACATGTATACGTGGATTTATAAACACTAACAGGTTGTGAATCTTCATTTGTATTAAATTGTGATAATTATTATTTTTCCATTTTTTTTTTCTTTACCATCATCCTCTGAGAGCTAAGTAAATATTCTGGCAAATCTCAGGGGCAGCTGGGTGGCTCAGTCAGTTAAGTCCGACTGAAGCTCACGTCATGAGCTCGCGGCTCGTGAGTTCAAGCCCCACATCGAGCTCCGCGCTGACAGCTCCGAACCTGGAGCCTGCTTCAGATTCTGTGTCTCCCTCTCTGTCTGCCCCTCTCCCCCTCAAAAATAAATACACGTTAAAAGGATTTATGGCAAGTATGAGCTCACAGAAAGCATGCTGCCCGTCTCAACGGCTGAGACCTGCCTCTCCTGCATTTTCCCTCTGGCACTTTGACCACAAAGGAAAGACAGGCCTAGCCTTGCTTCTCAAAACTAGAGGGGTCTGATGCCTGCCGCCAAATCCGCGGCCGTCTGGGGTTCAGCTCCCCCTCCGAAGCATGTCCTGCGGTCTTCCCGGGCAGGGGCAGGGGCAGGGGCAGGGGCAGGGGCAGGGGCAGGGTGCTGGAGGTGACCGCAGCAGCAGCCAGCACACCCTTGTCGAGCAAGTGTCCTTGACTAGCTGCTGGTGACTGAGGTAAACAAGGTCCCTGAAAGCACACAGTCCAGCAGGGACCCTCGGGGAGGGGGGTGCCCGGCCGCAGGGACAGGAGGACAGGAGCCTCTCCCAAGAGGCATCTCTCTGATGCCCGGCAGGCAGAGAGCCGAACGGTGACGTCTGAGCAGCGTGCCCTCCGTCAGGGCGACTGGGCGGGCAGTGCGTGCTGGCGAAGGCTTATCCGTGTTAACATAAACCCTCATTAGAGGGGATTAGGAGAGAAACAGTGACAAACAGGATGGACACTAACCCTCGGAGGGTCCCAGACAGACACCACACACTAATTATCCTTTCAAATGACTCGAAGATGCCGAGCATGAGCATCGGTGTCTGTGCCCGGGATGCACGGGGAATTGTGTTTTACATACGACACCTGTTTGTATTTTGCAACAGTTTTACGTGTGCCCCCCACCCGGCCCCAGGCACACGCACCCACTCGCACATACACGGAGCGCCCCCCGGCCCACAAGCAGGCTCACTGAGGAGGGTGGAGGGAGGCCGGGCCTCCCTCTTCGCCGAGCCCCGTGCAGGGGCGTCGGGGACAGTCTGGGGACCGCTGCTCCGGGCCAGATGGGGATGGGACTCCACTCAGGCTCTGTGTGTAGGGGAAATGCATTTCCCAAAGCACAGCAGGCGTTTTGACCTCCTTAAAGCCATGTTGGCAAAGCCGCGGTGCCCCAGCGTGTAAATGGGAGCGTGTGTCAGCCTCACAGTTGGCTCGAAGCCTTCCCTCCTCCTCACCACCGCCACCGCCGCCCTGGCCGCCTGAACACTCCCCCTCAGCCAGGGCCCCCCTCTGGGGCCTTGTCTGGCAGGTTCAGGGTGTGGCCCGGCATTTGTGCCCTTAAGTGTCCCGGTGGGTGACCGTCCCACAGGGAATCTGAGAAGGTCACCTCCACCCCACCGCTGCTCCCATCTGTTCCCGAGGGAGCCCAGGACGGGGGGCGTGGCTCTGGTCTCAGGTCAGACACCCAAGCAGCCTAGAGCAAACACAGATGGCCAGGCTCCGTACGGGTCCCTGGGCAATGCTGTGATGCAGGGCAGTGTGTTTGCAGGAGAGAATTGACGTGGATCATTCGATAAATACCTTTGGTACTTGGCTCATTCACGGATGGTCTTCACACAGCGTTTAAAATTTTTTCAGCTATACTCAACTGCATTTGATGAAGGGATTATATTCCATAGCGGTATTTGCAAATTTGGAAATTCACAAAGGTCTGAGAACATACCTGTCATGAATGCAGACAGCGCTGCATCCCAACGGCTATTGTCTGAGGCCAGAACCAAAGAGGCGGAGCTTAAATTGAAAACAGAGGTGAAATTACAAATCGTCAAATGGTATTATTGTAAATAAAAGAGAAAGAGCTTCTGGAGGGTACTAATTACGAGGCACGGCGACAGAGAAGCTGCAGATTCCATTTAACTGGAATGTGCGGAAGGACCGGGAGGCTGAGTCTCGGCTCGCCCCCGGCTGAAGGCGTCCCTGTGCATCTCGGCGAGGACGTCGCTCCTGCGGCTGGAAAACGGAGCAGGGCCGTGACACGTGTGGGGAGCCACCACTCCCGTTACCACCACAGCACCTTCTCCAAGGTCACAAGTGCTGGGTGACATCAGAAGAGGGTTTCACAGGTGTCACAGTGTGGGCAGTGTGAGTAAAGGCAGCTTCAGCTGTGACCAGAGGGGGCGAGGAACGTCCCAGGAGCACAGACGTGCACGGCGACGGGCAAGAGAAAGACATGAATAACCCCCTTCCAGAGTGCCCGGGCAAGCTGGCCCTCCACGGTCGGCGCCGCTGTCCCCGTGGCACCCGCAGAGCCCCAGCCCCGCAGCCTCCGCTCTGGAGCCCCCTTGTGCACCAGCGTCCAAACCCCAGCGCCAACCACGCTGGCTCCTCCCCCAGCGTGGCTCCCCCAGCGCGACACGGTGGCTCCTCCCCCAGACCTGTAAACCCTTGGTGTCTTTGAGCTGTCGATTGCACACTTGGGTGGCTTTTCAGCGTCATCGTATGGGGTATAATTTTCGCCCTAGGAAGTGGAAAACGCTCCTTCACATGATCAAAGGGTAGCTTCCTCGTTCTCAGGCCTCCATTAGGCTACCCATTAAAAATGAATGCTGCTAATAATTTCATTTATATGCATTAGTATTTTGGGGAAAAAAATACCTTCACTGAATTTGCCTTGAAACTCAGAATGCTCTCAGGAAGTACCATGACGAGTCCTAATATCATGGCATTTCCCTGATTTATCTTTCTCTCTCGATGGTAATAAGTCACTATGGTAGGACAGAAGCATTGCCTTAGGGAAAGTACACTTTTTTTTTTTTTTTTCTAAGTTGAGCTCATCTGTTTCTTTTAGTTTCAAGTTTAAACTAACGGGCATTTTTATGTCTACGTTACGACGCACACAGCACTGCAACGGTTGATTCTTTGCCTGAGTTATTTATTTAATGCGGAGATAATCGAATTTGGAATTAGTTGGATGAGCGTTATTGGTTGCTACAGTTCTGGTATCGTATTTTCCTTCCTATTAAGTATATCAGAGCAGCAATGTACATAAACAAAGTGCAGGCTCCTGACGCATATATTTGCCGATGGTAATACCCACGTGCCACCTTTTGCCAGTCGTATGACGCCCCTAAAGGCATTGCGGGTTAACGGTGATTTAATCCCCTTATGCATGCATAATGTGACAAGCTTTGCATAAATAATAATAAATAATTGGTATGTATAAATAATTTATCATTTATTTTTGCAGTAGAAGTCGAATTCTTAGGAATATTTTAAACAAAGGAAACTGCAAACATGACCTCAATCAGAAAGAGGGTTAGGTCCTCCTCAAACACAACTTTCAAAGCGCATGTACATTCCGCGTATGCTTGTGACTTCTTTCGGGAGAGTTTATGATGCTGCCGAAGATTGTGAGGCATGGCGTAATACATAAAAAGCCAGAAAAATAAATTTTAATTATTTTTTAACGTGTATTCATTTTTGAGAGAGACGGAGACAGAGTGTGAGTGGGGGAGGGGCAGAGAGAGAGACACACGCACAGAATCCAAAGAAGGCTCCAGACTCTGAGCTGTCAACACAGAGCCTGACGCGGGGCTAGAACTCACAAGCCACGAGATCATGACCTGAGCCGAAGTCGGACGCTTCACCGGCTGGGTCACCCAGGCACCCCTATAAAAATAAATTTTAAATCAGAGGCTCTTTTTTTCCAAAATAAGCTTAGCAATATCTATTATTTAAAATGACGATTTTGCCCTGAGAATGCGTCCAGTCTAAACCTTCACAGTTAAACACATTATTTGATGTGAAGATTTTACATTTAAATCAGTAAGCGGTTCAGAGCAAATTTGGTCATCTAAATCTAAGTATATGCAAAACGCTGAGGAAAAATGGCAATAGGTCGAGGACTGGTCACTTGTCAACTTGGGAGACTAGATGAAACAGATAGAAGGTTGAATTGTCATACAGATAACAGTTACCATATGGCTAACATTTTGCACGTCTAGATGCCTGCCTCCCCCCAGCTCCCGGTGCCCCAGGACCAGGGAGGGGAGGCCTCCCCGTGCCCTGCCCCCAGACGGCAGAGCCCAGAGCCCCAGCACTGTGAACAGAGAACTCGGCATTTTCTCCCCGATCTAACAGACAATCTCTTTTGGCCTCCAAGTCCAAAACAGGTAAATCTGCATTTAACTAATGAACATGCGTTTTGGCCCCAGGCTCACTTGATAGATCCTGATTCCACCTGTGATCATCCCGGTGATTCTGGAAGAAGTTGTTCTGAGTGGGAATCACGCTTCCTCATCGCAAACTGGGACACTGTCTGCCTCCACTGAAATTGCGAGACATGAATGAAAGCTGCGAGCGAGCCCCGGGTCCTAGCCCCGCCGGGCGCCCCGCACTGCGGCTCTTCGGACCCCGCTGCCCCACCTCCTGAAGGCAGCGTCTGTGGACCTTCCCCTGGACTTCCCGAGTCCCACGGCCAAGCGTGGCCGTGCCCGAGATGGTGAGAGCGGGTGGGGGCGGGCCCGGGGCAGGGCCGGGCTGGCTGACGGAGCAGGTGAAGCGTGGCGGAGGAGGGGCGGGCACAAGTGTGGGACAGGGACGTCTGAAGGGGTCGGGGGGAGCAGCAGGGGCGGCTTGCCCAGAAAAGGTTTCTGGAAACCTCTCCTCGTGCCACAGTTAAGCCCTGTGTTCCAGACACATCTCCACTGATCACCTGCGGAGAAAACACCCATGCTTGGGAGTTTCCAGAAAGGCCTAGAGAGACCCTCAAATGTGCAGCTAGATCTGCAATTCTGATCCCCCTGGAGATGCTGAGAGGTTGAGTCACCTCCGGACCCTGAAAGCAGACAGAGGACAGGGTGAACCCAGTGTGACCACAGGGAGGCCAACAGAGACAGAGTCTGAGTGGGGTGAGGCGGGGGAGGCGGGAGGATCATGTGAGCTCAGCGGTCACCCGCGAGAGAAACCAGCTGTTGTCTCCCGTGTGTGTTGTGGGCTGGGCTGCGGCCCCCCTACCACCCCCCACCCGCGACTGGTCAGCTGAAATCCCAACTCCAGGCCCTCTGACTGTGACCCGACATGGAAATAGGTCTTTGTACGGGTAAGCAAGTTCAGATCCACACGGATCCCGCGGACCCCAGTGCAGTGACCGGTGTCTTGTAAGATGAGGGATATTTGGACCCAGAGACACAGGAGGAGAACACGGTGTGAAGAGGACTAGAGTCAGGGGACAGCAGCCTCACGGGGAAGGGGTGATGTCATGGCCATCGTAGCTGAGGGAGTGATGCCATCGTCATCAACAGCCGAGGGGCTGATGTCATCGCCAGCAAAGGGAGCGATGCCGTGGTCATCGCCAGCCCAGGGAGTGATGTCATCGCCAGCCAAGGAGCCCAGCACAGAGAACTCGGCCATGCCGCCACCTTGATCTCAGGCTTCCAGCTCCGGAATTCGAGACAACACATTTCTGTGGTTTCAAGCCCCCAGTTGGAGGCGAGCTCCCCCCCAAGGCAGCCCTGGGAAACGTACCTCTCACTCTAGCCCCACACAAAACACAGCTCCTGGCCCCCTCTGAGCTCTGATTTCCGCTCACAGCTCCAGAGACTGCTTTCTCCCCAGCGGGCATGGGTTTTAAACAGCCCAGCATTGTGTGAAGGGGGCTTGGGTTTTCCTTGTAACGGAAGAGATGGTTCACCAATCGCATGTTGGCCAGTGTGCTTTCTCTGTTCCCCCGGATTGAGATGCTCCTCGCAGCCAACACTATTTGTTTCCTTTATTAGGCTCAGTTGCCCCGAGGAGGGAAGAACATTGGATAAAACTTGAGGAGAGCGTGTTCCACGGGAACCAGATTAAACTTCTCATCAAAGTTGAATTTTCCTGTAACGGCTGTCCAAGAAAGGACAGCATGATGGGTCTGCCGGAAGATGGGGCCGCGCACGGTGACTGCTTTTCAATAAGGCAGCAGCCCGGGCAGCCGGTGACGAGCGTGTCTATTGGTCTGTCTCTCCAGAAAGTCTCCTAGGGCGGACACTTTAAGGGCCCAATCCAATCACTGATGCCATTCCTGACCCCCACTCAAGAAATTAGAGCCCCTTAGAGAAAGCATTCTTGACCGATCAGGGCCACTCCTTCAACTTGGGTGCGACATGATATTTCTTTTGGCAGGGGTCACTGGTGCGCATCACCCGTCATCACTAACTTATTAGATCTTGAGGCAATTAGCTAAAAACAAACAGAGGAGACAAGCCCGGTATTGAAACATAGAAACCAGAAGAAAATAGCCCATAGCGGTCCATTATTTCAAAGCTGCTTCAAAGGCAGGGGACGGGCTTCCTGGTGAAGAAAGGAGTGTATTGTTTTCACGCAATGTGTATACAGTAGAAGAGCTCACTGCATTATTTTCCTACTGATTTGGGTTACATCTGAGCTTGCCTTAAAATAATAGGTTGGTGGAAAGCACTTTTCAGTTTCCACCTAAACCCAGCCGAGTATGATTAGCCAAGGATTAAAAATCCAATTAGACTCTCCCTTAACATGGAGAAATCAGAAGAGGAATTTTGAGAGATGTATTGAAAAGCACTTCTTAATATGATTGAGTGTGATAACCCACACTAAACGGAAAACTGATCTCCTAGGGACCCCCTTGAATCTTCAGGACAAATTGACTTTCGCCATTTTCAGTATAAATGTGTGTTCCTTGCTATTAATTGTATTGATTAAGGACAGTAGATGTGTTTATATAAATATCCATAGGAGTGTAGTGATTTGTCTTTATAGCTGAAAGCTTACTCATCTCAGTGGGCTCTCTCTGCTCTTAGCAAGGGTGTTACGGTTAGATTTTGAGGCTTTTGAAAATATTTTATGTAACAGCGTACCTACGTAACGACCTTAAAAGGAAACGTAATAATTTGCTGTGCGCCCCATATGGATTTCTTGGTTAAGTGCTGTGGACATGGTAAATATTACCTTACCTAATGTGATTTTCCTTTAGTCACATGTGGTGAATGTTACTAATTTTGCGAGGCAAGAGAGTCCTTGATTCTTATCACGAAAAGAAAACTAAATGGAAAGATTTTGAATAACGATGTTAGTCATAATTGCTCAGGTCTACCTACCCCCCTTTTTTTATTCTCTGCTATTTAATGCACAATTTGATTTACACAGATACATATCGTGCAATTGCTTTTTTATGTCACTTGTCTGTTGCAGTCAGAACAGAGCACTCAGTGGTTCTGAGCACGAGCGGCATAGAGAGGGGCTGTGCAGACGGAACGTTCTCGGACCGTCCGCGCACGTGATCCTGATCCTTGAAAACTCCCTGACTTTTAGTACAGAATATGTGACGTTCACCTGGCAAATAAAATCCAAACGCACGTTTTCGTTCAAACAAATGAAAACCGAAAACGTGTTTTTCGCAAAGATGGGCAGGTGAGTTGCATGAGACCCTCCCCGCTCCTTCCTGCTCTGGGCCACGCTGGGTTGCTTCGGTCCTCAGCTAGCTGTTGGGTGAACCTTCCAGAAGAGCCGGACAGCGACACTCTGTGAACATCTTGCTTTCTCCTCCTCGAATTACGTTTCCACCGTCCTTCTCAGTCTTTACGGGCCTCACCAGGGTCTTTCTGAGAATCCCCGGGCCGGGTGAATGCCGTCAGCTCCATGGGCTGGTACGCGGAACACGCGGGTTTGGCAAAACTCTTTCCCACAAGAGGTTTCAATTTGTCCCCACGCCCTCCCGGTGTCTGAGTCCAAGCCGCGGTGTGCGGATTCTTCTCCAGCCCCAGTTGCGGAGCCACAAAGCCAAAGTCAGAAGATGAGACACAACTCTTTCAGACGGGATGTGCTGCTGTTTGTAGCTCTCGCAGGGTGTCGGGGAACCAGGTAACGGCCAGTAGAGAGGCTCCAGTGTCTCTGAAGACAAAATTCCCGTTGCCAGCATCCCGAGAGAAGGGCAGCTGTGGCACGCGGCTCTGCCCCAAGCACCTAGCCCCCCTGCATTCCTCACCCCTGTCCAAGGAGGACACACACGGAGGAAGATGGGTGCTATGCTGGGGGGGCTCAGGCCATGCCATACCGCTTTGTTTTCAGAAGATTGCAATGGTTTGGTTTTTTTTTTTAATGTTTATTTTTTTCGAGAGGGAGAGACAGAGGGCGAGCAGGGGAGGGGCAGAGAGAGAAGGAGGCACAGAATCCGAAGCGGGATCCAGGCTCCGAGCTGCCAGCACAGAGCCCAACGAGGGGCTTGGACTCATGGACCGTGAGATCATGATCTGAGCTGAAGTCGGAAGCTTAACAGAGTGAGCCACCCACAATTGGAAATAATTGCAATTATTTCCAATGATAAGCATTTTCTTTCCAGACAGTCTTAAGTGTCAGTGAACAGTGCAGGTAAGTATTGAGAAAGTAAGGTATGTTTTTGTTCTTTCATATGTAAGCAAGACACGTTGCACAAACATATACATTCTCGGAAGGAACACGTCCAAGGCATAGAGACCTGGGATTTGGGGCTTTTTTCCCAGCTAGTGAAACGATGCTAATGAATCTGCCCACCTGCTCAGATTTACAGAGAGGAAACTAGAGCCAAGGTAGGCGAGAGGCATTTTTCAGGTCACAGAGTGAGCCCGCGGTGGAACCAGGATGAGGACCGGGTCTTTGTGGCTTGTCTTCCGATGTCCTTCAAGGACAAGGACCAGAACCCGAGTCTCTCTCTGCTTGATTTTGTGGATAAGACTGAGGGCAAATGTGATGCCTCTGAGTGTCTTTATCGGAACCATCAGATGGCTCACGAAGCGGCTGGGTGACAGCCGAGGTTGAAGGCCGGAGTCCCGGCCATCTGGGGCACAGAGCTGAGCTCTGAAGAACTGAACGAGCCCACCTTTCTGGATGCTGTTTGCCGACTGCACGGGCACCGCCTCCCAGACACGCGTGAGTCTCCCTCTTCCTGTCGGAGTTGTTCCTCAATACACTCCCCACCAGAAAAGTGTTCTGAGGTTAGAAAGAAAGGACAACACGCTCAGTTGGGTAGTTATGGCCCTGAAGGTGGTTGATAAAGCCCTACGAATCATTTGTGTTGCTCTCGGATTATAAATGAGGGTGAAACACACCAGAATCACTCCCGCCCTGCCGACCTCTGTTAGGGTCACCTCCTTCCAAAACATGTGTGACCTTGGGAGGTCTTTGAGTTCCTTGGTCTAAACCCCACTCTTGGCGGGTGAGATGCAGAGACTACAGTGGGGACCCACCGGCTTCCTTGGGTCCCAGGTTCCAGGCTACTGGTGCTTTCACTAGGTTATGATGTTCTCCTATGCTTCCACCTGCTGAAAACATGTCCAGACACACTCTTTAAGAGGCACGACAAGCAAACACACACTGAAAATAACCGCTTTTCAGCCTCTACCAGACACACAGTGCTCCTTGGGGTACCCTTGCCCACTAGCCTGCCGTACCCACCGCACACACCCTCAGGATGGGTTTCCAGGGTGAGTAGAGAGAGTACCAGTGCCTCACTGTCAGACCTTTGGCTCCAAATACAGATCAACGAGGCTAAAAGGGTATTTTCTGTTAACGTGCGCATCTCCCTAAAAATGCTCAGAGCACACGTGGATCTGGGGCGAGGAGGACCACAGCTAGACTTGTACAAACACGAACCCGCTTCATTCTTAACTTTTGAATCCCGCCCCGGGAACCTATCTGATGTTTTCGGTCTTGCTTTCCATGGGGAGTGCATAGTGGAGAACAGAGGAGTTTATCCAAGATCTAGGGCTGACTGATGTAAGGAAGACCGTGCTCACCGTGCTCTGTGAGGAAGACACATCAGATGGGAGGGAGAGCCCCACTCTTCCCAGCACCTGGACACGTGCATCCAGTTATGGGAAGACCCTCCTCGGGGGCTACATTGTACCCAATGCTTTGCCTTTTAATAAATCATATAATTTAGCTGCACATCCCTGAAGACATTTGACATTGACTATGTTTTTATTGAATCAAAAGTCAGGTAGAGTGGACAGCTTGGGGAAGGGCTTCTTGGTCCTTTAACAACATAATATCTGTGTCTTTGTGTTGATCTGGAGGAATGTCAGTCCCCACCCTCTCTCTCCAGGTGGACCCTTTCCCCTCTCAAATCTAGGTAGAATATTTGTGATTTTCAAGAATAGTAAGTTGTTTAACAAAGCAACTAAATGGCATTTAACATTTAATATGGGTTTATTATTTTTTCTTGTTTAATTATTTTTGAGAGAGACACACACACAGAATGCGAGCAAGGGAGGGACAGAGAGAGAGGGAGACACAGAATCCAAAGCAGACTCCAGGCTCCGAGCTGTCAGCACAGAGCCCGACACGGGGCTCGAACCCACGAACCACGAGATCATTACCTGAGCTGAAGTCGGATGCTTAACCAACTGAGCCACCCAGGCACCCCGTATTTTTTTTAAGCCACACACCATTTGGAGACTTTCACATCTGAGCGGAAATTGCTATGTCTTTAATTTGGGCATGAGATAGAAATAAACCATACATTTTTGACGCCCATCAAACAACTCAATGTTGGTTGTGTATGCATGTATACACGGTTTGAACAGACTCAACTTTTACTTACATCAGGACTTAAAATCTTTTTTTTTCCTTTTTTTTCAAATTTTTATTTAAATTCTAGTTATTTAAATTCTAGTTCATTAACGTAGGGCTTAAAGTCTTGAGAGTTTAATACCTCCTGATTTGTGCCTACAGCTCATTGTTTTCTAGAGTTCAGAGTACGATGGCATCCCTTTCCTAGTTTGCTTCTTCTCTGAGCTCTGATGGCTTTCTTGTGTCTCTTAACTATTTATTCATAAAGGAGCTACTCCAGCCTGGGCACCATGTCACGTATCGAGGATAAAATGCTGGAAAGACAGAGGGACCCCCCCCCCTTGGGTTCCTCAACACATGGACATAGAAGACTCAGTATGTTTCCACCCACCATTTCCAGGTTCTGGGGCTTCTTCCAAGTGAAGGAGGAATGCCCCTATTTTAGCACAGGTTAGGAAATGATCAAGGTGAGAGGAAGGGAAATTTTCCCAGCCTGCTTCCAGGGGTCTCACATCCAGGAACGAGAGGAAGCCCCTCACAGCCCATGCTCCCAGCAGAGAAATGGAGTAGGGAGCAGGACAACCTCGTCTCTAGGAATTCCGACCATGGAAGGGAGGGACAGTGCAGCGGGCAGCCCCTGGGCCTTTCACATGTCATCCCTGGGAGTGGACACTGTTACTCAGGGCCCCTGCTATGGCATCTTGTTCCTTCTGCCTCGGTTGAGTGAACCGCATCAAACCGCTTCCCCCAAACCCCAGATCTCCCGGGGGGCTCCACACTCCACGGCAGCTTCTCTTATCACCTCAGCTCTGTCCTGCCAACAGACCCACATGTCCCGCATTCACGTCCTTCACCCAGAACTACTTCCTCAGCTTCACACAATGCCTCCCCCCTTGCCTTTCCCTCCAACGCAAAGGCTCGTCATAGAACATGGTGCATCTGTCCATTTATCTACCTTTCGGTACAGATCTCACATGCATCATGTTACGTCTGTCCCCAAACTTGCACCTTTTGGTGCTATTGTAACAGTCTTTAGCCATTTCCACTTCAAATTTCTCATTGCTAATTCTCTTATGTTCCTCCAGCAGCTTCTCTCTGGAGTGTGATGTCCAGGCCAACCATCTTCACATTCTGGCAGAGCTGTCTTTCACTGCCCAGGAGAGGGTCTGCCCTGAATCTCCCACACTGACCCCAGAGCCTCACTTGCAGCAGAAGGACAAACCCATGGCGTCTAGAAGGTGGGATGACCACCACTCCCAGAGGACAGCAGTAGCCACTGTTCTGATAACAGCAGGGAGAGTTTCTCATTCTCCTTCCTGGCAAGTCCCACAAAGACTCCGTGTAAAAGGACACAAATTTGAGTCATCTACAGGCTTGCCATTTATAACCAGTGAATAGCTTCCCATGTGACTCAACTTAGACATTCATCTAAATATATATTTTCTTATTTAAAATATTTACCGCTCTGTACTATCTCTCAGCATTCTCAAGACTTCACAATGTGTGGCTCATGCCCTTGTATTAAGTAGTAATTCTCAAAAGTAAATGTTATATAGGCCTCAGCTCTGGGCTATCTTCTGTTTCTGTGTTTCAATTCACCTGGGAAAACTATGTCAGGCAGACACAGGAAGGTGCTTTGGAGGCAATTCAGGAAAGCGAGTCCCACATCAAAACAGGCAGCTCAACAAGGCAAGGACAGCGACATGCCAGCTCACATGATGGGAGAAGGGGAGCAGGCCCTTCAGGAGGTAGAGGAGTGAGGAGGGAAAAGGGTCCTGAAGCTGGTGTCTGGGTCTCCTCCTGTGTAACAAAGGGGTCAATTCTAACACCAAAGTAGAGCAGAGAAAGGAAATAATAAGCATATGAGCAAAAACCAATAAAACAATCAAGAAAATTAACTCAAGCAAAGTCTGATTCATTGGGATGATCAATGAAATTGACAAATCTCTAGCTTGACTGAGTAGGAAAAAGAAAGAGAAGACACAAATTACTGATATCATGAATGACGGAGGGGACATCACTACTGACCCAACAAACAATAAAAAGATATGACAGGATATTGTGAATGACTCTATGGCAATGAATTTAAGGACTTAGATGAAATGAACATATTTTGAGAAAAATACAAAATACTGAAAGATACAAAAAAGCAAAGCTCACTCAAGAAAAAATTGACATCTTGATATCTCTGTAGCCCTTGAAGGAATTAAACTTGTATTAAAAACTCTTCCCACACACACAAAAAATCAGATCCAGATGGCTTTACTGGTGAATTGTAAAAAATGGATGAAATAATACCTATTCTACACAAACGCATCTGGCATGAAGCCAGCATCACCCTGATTCTATAACCAGGCAGAAGCATGAGAGAAAATTTTTAAAAATATTCTGATAACTTACAGGAAATTAGATGCAAACATTTATTAAATTAATTCAAAAATTTATGAAAATGTTAAAAATCATGAATAAGTAGAGAGATGCAAGGTTGATTTTACTTGAAAATTAGCCAGTGTAATTAATATACTTTTTAAAATATATAATTATCTCAATAGATGTAGAAAGAAACATTCAAGAAAAAGTAATATATTTTTATTATAAAACTTTCAGTAAAATAAGAATAGAAGGAAACCTCCTTAACCTAATGATGGGAGTCTAAAATACTTACAGCTAACTCCATATCTAATGGTAAAAATACTAAATATTTTCTACAAAACAGGAAAATGGCAAATATTCCACTCTCATATCTTGTATTCAACATTATTCTAGAAGTCACAGCAGTGACACAAGATGATAAGAAAGAAACAAAAACATATGAATTAGGGGGAAAAAAGGAAGCAAAAATATTTTTATTTACAAATCTGATCATTTATGCAGAAAATTATAAGAAACATAGAAAAAGTTATTAAGAGTAATAATTTAGTTTGCAGAATACAAGGTAGCAATAAAAAAATCAGAAATTGAAAAACAACATGTTTGCAATAGCATTAAAATATTTAAAAAATAAAGACAATTTGACAAAAATTGTGTAAGGTCTATCAACAGAAAACTAGGAAGCATTGCTGGGGATATTGAAAAATCTAACTAAATGGAGAGATCTATGCTCTGGATCAGAAGACTCAATATTGTCAAGATGTCAATTCCTCCCAAATTCATCATTATCTTTAGCACAAATCTAGCCAAAAATCCTAGCAGCCTTTTTTTTTTTTTTGTAGAAATTGACAAGTTGATTCTGAAATTATATGGAAATGCAAAAGACCTAGCATGGCTTGTTCTTTGAATAAGAACAAAGTTGGAGGATATATGCTACCTTAAATCCGGAATTTTATAAATTTATTATCAAGATAATGTTGGATTTCCATAAAGGTACAAGGACTAATAAACGAAAAAAAGTAGAGAATTCAGAAATGAATTCGCACGTATATGGTGAGCTGATTTTCAACAAAGGCACTAGGGCATTTCAGTAGCGGAAAGATAATCTTCTTAGCAAATGGTGCAGAAGAATAACTTTCACTTTACCTCACACCACAGTCCAACAGGAATCAGGACAAAACTAAAATGCAAACAAAGATACAAAGATGCACCCATTCTGGTTATTATTCATGAGTAATGAAAAAAAGGACATTTTGTGATATATGGTTTCAGAAACCCATGTGAACTTTAGGGAAAAAAATTAGGTAAGTAAATTCTTAATTCCAATTAATAATCGAATCAGTAGAAGGGTCTCTGCAGAGAAAAATGAAGAATCCAGGAAAAAGTTGTACTAGTTAAAACCACATAACTTGTTTATTATTTAACGGTATGTTGGTAATGTAGTTATGAACTATAATGTAATTATTAAGAAATCAATCTATAAATAGATTAAAATGCCATAATAAAAAGTATTTGGAATAGCATTCCGATTCACTTAAATGCACACAAACTGGGAAGAAAAGAAGTTGGTCCCTATGAGCTCTGGAGGCTGGAGGAGGGGTGAAGGTGCTGTATCATGTTAGTGCTGGGAAATTATGCAGGCACAGATGGTCCCTTAAACATGGAGAGAGAGGATCACAGGGTGAAATGTCTACACTACCGGCAGGGGGAGGTGGTAGTTTATGGCATTAAATATATGATCAATAAACAATTCAATTATGGACTTCATGCGTTTAGCAACATGGGAGGAAAAAAAAGGCAAAATCTCTTACAAATGCAGCCCAAGAAGAGACTGATAGATTATAATCATATTGGGAAACTATAACATCTCTTTGGATGTTTTTAAGTTTTCTTTTTTCTTTTTATTTTGAGAGAGAGATAGAGAGCAAATAGGGGAGGGTCGGAGAGAAGGAGACAGAATCCCAAACAGGCTCCATGCTGTCAGCACAGAGCCCGAGGCGGGGCTCAAACCCACAACCCTGAGATCATGACCTGAGTAGAAGTCAAGAGTCAGACACTCAACTGACTGAGCTGCCCAGGTGTCCCTACACCTCTGGATTTTTGAGTATCATAATAATAATAATAATAATCACAACTACACACACACACACTTAATTTTGAATAATGATGAAAATGTTTCATCCGGCAGGGATTAAGATATAGAAAAGTCTACATTCCATAGATAATATATTTTATTTTACTTACACCCAAGTGTTAAATCATATAGAACATCTCAATATATTTCCACAAGTACAAAGCATGGACTGAATTCTTTTATCAGGGTGCAACAAGGCTGGAATCAATAATACAAAGAGGGACAAACATATCAATCTGGATAGTGGACAGGCTGCCTCTACGTACCTCTTGAACCAAATAGAACTGAAATCTGAGGTTGAAAATTAATCAGAAATGAATAAAAATCAGAAAATGTAACTTTAAGAACTCAGAGAATATGGCTAAAGCCATACTCTGAGGAAAAATTATAACCTCAAATGTTTTCAGCATTCAGTAGGACGTGTAATATGCGTACGTAATTACAGTACATACACTGAGGTCTAAGAAAAACAGCAAGGTGCAAAGTTCATACTACCAGGTCATTCCCTTATTTAAAAAATTAGAAACAACCAAAACCCCTTGTTAAATAAAAAATATGATGCAGTAAAACCCTACCAATGATTACACTTCAGTAATGGTATCGTTGTGTGCTACATCTTTTTTCTCTGAAAATTCTACCATTATTATGCTTTAGATAATATATTTATACTTAAAAGAAATACAAAATATCTAGGCTTCTACCTAAGAAATACATAATGCAGCCTACTTGTGATTTTAAACTTTTAAAACAGAGATGTCAATTCATGAGTTTGTTCAATTAAATTCTTTTTTTTAAGTCAAGTTAGTTCATGTACAGTGTAATCTTGGCTTCAGAGTAGAACCCAGTGATTCATCTCTTACATACGACACCCAGTGCTCATCCCAAAAAGCATCCTCCTTAATGCCCATCACCCATCTAGCCCATCCCCCCACCCGGCTCCCCTCCAGCAACCTTCAGTTTGTTCTTGGTTATTTAAGAGTCTCTTATGGGGGCACCTGGGTGGCTCAGACGGTGAAGTGTCCGACTTCAACTCAGGTCACGATCTCACCATTTGTGGGTTCAAGCCCCATGTTGGGCTCTGTGCTGACAGCTCAGAGCCTGGAGCCTGCTTCAAATTCTGTGTTTCTCTCTTGTTCTGCCCCTCTCCTAGTTGCACTCTCTCTTTCTCTCTCTCTCAAAAATAAGTCAATATTTTAAAAAAATTTAAAATAAAAAAAAAGAAGTCTCTTATGGTTTGCTTCCCTCTCTGTTTTTTATCTCAGTTTTCCTTCCTTACCCTTACGTTCATCTGTTGAGTTCCTCAACTTCCACATATGAGTGAAATCATATGATATCTGTTTTTCTCTGAGTTATTTCACTTAATACACTCTGGCTCCATCCACATGGTTGCAAATGGCAAGATTTCAATCCTTTTCATTGCTGAGTAACATTCCATTGTGTGTGTGTGTGTGTGTGTGTGTGTGTGTATACACATATACCACATCTTCTTTATCCATTCATCCGTCGATGGACATTTGGGCTCTTTCCATACTTTGCCTGTTGTTAAAAGTGCTGCTATAAACCTCGGGGTGCAGGTGTCCCTTCGAACCAGCGTTTTTGTATCCTTTGGATAAGTATTTACTAGTCCCTCCTGCCATTTGAGCATGCCCATTTGGCTTACAGCGTTCTTTCTGGGTTCACATACTCATGGAGATCTTACAGAATATTCTAATCAGATTTCTAACTCTGCACAGACCATTCTCTATCCCATTGTAATAAAACCTGACTTACGTATCCTTCAGAATCAAAGTTCCTTTTTAGGAGAGACGATGGATCCTGGGCCTGAGGCTGTCGATGACATCTCAGATGCTGGCATTTGGAGGCAGGGTTTGGGGACCCTGTCCCCTTAAAGCAGGCATCCCTGAGTCAGCCTGAGGATGTTCCGCTAGAAGCAAGAGGGACCCAGGCCGGGTCCCACGAGATGCCCAGCCCAGAGCAGGCAGAGGCAAGAATGGCCGTGGCTGGGGGGCCAGGGCTTTCCACGGAACGTGCCCCTCCCAGGGCTGGTGAGGACACCTGGATGCTTCTCTGGAGCCCTGGTTATAAGTTCTGCCTGGTCAGCATCCGGCGCTGCAGGTGTAGAAAAAGTGAACTTGCACCTGAAAGCCCTTAGGAGCCTTCTCCAAAGCGGAGACCTTCCAGAGAAAGCGGAATGGGACCAGATCCCAGGGTAGACACCTCCCACGGGAAGGAGGAGGGCTAGGTCTGGGAAGAGCAGATTCCAGAGCAAAATGAGCTGTTTGTCAACAAGACAAGAGAGAGTCGGTCGGAGGAGAGACATTCCGAGCCCACCCCACCCCGCCCCGCACATGGAGGTTGAGACTGAAGGTTAGGACAGGGCTCCCCACTCTGCTAAGACCTGTGTGCTTCCCCGGCTCCCCACCCCCACCTTCCATCTGAGAACGTGGGGCAAACGCGGCACAGGCTCCCGGAGTGCTCAGGCCCTGACGGGTGTCAAATGCCACATGATGAATGGGGAGCCCTGGGGTCACACCTCCCCTGCCAGCCAGCCCTTCCGGCCGTGAAGGTAGGGGTGCTGCCTCCACAGAGTGCTTCTGGCCCCCACTTCGTTGCCAGAGGTGTTACCAGTGTCTCGTGCTCAACAACATCGGCCCAAACAGGGCGGCCGACAGCCGCCGAAGGTGTCCAGGTACGAGCTCCCCAGCGCCTCTTTCTGGGGCGGCCTGCTTCTGTCCTTGTCCCCACCAGCCGGCCACAGGGTCTGCCATGAGCAAACCAGCCAAACACTCGTGCTGCAGGGGAAGCTGCTTCACCCCAAGAATGAGGCCGTGTGGCTCCGGGGTGGAGGGAGAGGACGTGAGGCCGTAGGAAATGGCTGGACGTTCAAGGCCAGGCCCGGGGAAAGGCACAGGACGACGAGCTGTGACGCGCACCGGAAGTCAGGCGCCGCATCAGTTTCAGTGGGAGAGGCCTCTTCCAGCAGTTTCTGGGGCTGGAGAATGCCCAGCTGTGAGACCAGAGGAAACACAGGTCACCGGGCCACCGAGGCACAGAAGTACTTGCCTTCTGCTCCCTCACGGTGCTCCCTGCGCTCGCATTTCCGCGAGGCCCAGCCAGGCTCCCTGCATTCACCAGGGGAAATGCCCCGGGAGCCCCCTGCACGGGCCCAAGGCCACGTGTCCCCTGGAGACCTTGCCCGCGACGGCCATGAGCACCTGGACGGAGCCATGTCCCTGAGAGCCCCCACTCCTGTGCCCCCAGGTTGACTGCGGTGTAGCTGGGGGACGTATGGCCTTAGGCCGGGCTTTTGTTCTTCTGCCAGTCCACCCCACACAGGGTCACATGAGGCCGGAGGCAAGCGACACTCCCGGCCCCGGACCCCGTTCCTTCCTTTGGACGGTTGACACTCCTATCTGTTCCTCCCTCCGTCCTTCTCTCCCTCGTGAGGAGGCCAGTCTGGACCAAACGGTGACAAAGAACTGTTTTATTACTCGCCAGTGACAGAGAGTCAAGAAAGCCCGGACGTGCCACCCGCCCTCTCCGGATCGTGTACATTTTTTCAAGTGAATTCCCTTGAAATGACAGCGCGTGTGTCCTCCCTCGTAAGACCGGACGTGTTTCTGCTCCCGTCAGGTCAAGAGGGGTGTGGATCCTCTTATCGCTCGCGCAAAAAGCCGCTGCAGCACGGATGGAGGGCTGGGCTCCGTGGCTTCCGTGCAGGACCCCAGAAGCCCACCAGCCTCGCGGCGATCACAGCCCGCTGTCTCGGCCCCCCAACATCCCGGGCACACGGCTCAGCTGTGACTTCACTCAGCCGTCCCTCCAGACAGGTGCTAGCAAGTGACTCGGCATTTTCCTCTGGGCACACGTGAAACGAGCTGAACAAACAGGCCCGTCTCCTTCGGCAGGTGGGGGGGTCCAAAGAAATAGGGGTCCAACGTAGGGAGACTTCCGTTTTGTGAGCAGCGTAGGGACTCAGAAGTGGGCACGCTTTCACCCCATTTACCACCAGGAGAGGGGTCATCTCACCCGCTCTCAGGGACAGGGACCGTGGACCCACAGCTCCCCCTGCCCCCCGCTTGGCTGAAGCAGGTCTGTGCTCACCTGGGCTAGCCGGGGGGGCCGGCTCGTTTTCCAGAAGTGTCTCCTTCCCCTTGACATAAATAAACATCACATGTAAATTGAAATCTTATTGTAACTGGGAGACAATAGGATTTTAAAAGGTCTGAAAACAGGATCAACAGCTTGTTATCGTGTTATGCTCTGATTTAAACAATTTTGAGATCCTGTGAGGATTCCTCATGAAATATCTATTTCATTTGTGGTGCAAGCCCCAACTGAGATTTAAAAAAAAAAGGAAAGAAAGAAAGCAAAAACTCCAACAACATGACATGACTCAAACAGTACTTTCTTATTAACCAACAAGAACAATTAGGAAATGTTTCCAGTAACTTTAATCTCTGTGCTTGAATACACATTGTTCATTTTCCTATGTCAACAAGCACAGCCTGACCCGTGAGCAGATTTCCATATGCTAATTCACCTACTTTCCTTTCTGAAAGGCTCTAGTTTCCTGACTGTTCATGCCAGCCGACATGGAATGGTTTCTGCTTTTCGTTCTCTGCAAAATAATGTATTGTTGCAAAGTGATTTATAATCAACGGGATCTGGGAAGGAACTACAGTGTTGATTGTTGTTGACAACCAAAAATGCATTCTTAATGAAATAATAACACCGGCAGCTTCGCGGACGCAAGCCGATCGTGTAGTGTATTTTCTGTTCGGAAGCGTGATCCTCGCTTTCCGTTCAGAGCTGCTCCGAGACGGTGATCGTTGCTGAGAGCAATGTGTAAATACAGCGTGCCGTGGAGAGTCCAATGCGTCTACGGCGAAGGAGGAGTGATCACTCTTGCTGGGAATTGCGGCTGGCAGTGCATTTCATTAACATTATTTTTCAGCTTTACTTAACTCGGCAAACCTTGATTAGCCTCAATCAGAGGTCCCTCAAACCACACAATCTATAACTAATGAAGATGATTCCAGGATCATAAAGAAAGTACTATGAACAGCCAGACACAAATGCAGAGCCTCCTTACAGCCAGCATAAAAATGGAAGAAGGACACAAAAGTGAACGTAAAACTCTACCGCATATCAATTTGTGTGATGGAATCGGGGGAAATCAGTCACTTATCCCCACAAAATCCATAGCTTTGCCATGCAAACTCAGTCGTATAAAGCTCCAGAAAGATTTTCTGATTGGATTTGGTAGTAAACCACTCCACATTTTAAGCTCACTAATTATACAAAACATAACGTTTTATTTCATCTAGTCACTCCAATTTCTGTTACTTAATTCGCTGAAATATGTGTGCTTCGAGTCGGATTATGCTTCTTCTGAGGGACCGGCCTCTGTTGTCATTGGGTCCTGTATTAATTGCGGTATGAACTTTATTGAATTTACTGAGTGCTTTGCTGGATGGTCTCCAAACACTAACAGGCAAATGAAATTAAATAAAAAGGGTCAGCTATATTTAAGAGCGTCGTGTAAGTGCTTTAGGGACTGGGTATAATTAAAGAGGCTGTAAACCAAAACGGCGAGTGTAAATGTCACTCTCACCTGAGCGTCCCCGCAGGACGGAGGCGTCCAGCCGAATCCACCACGGAGCGGGGTGTCGCGGCCAAAATGCCCGCAAGGGAGTTTAATGGAAACCGGGCCTCCGAACAGGGTGGTGCAGGTGCCTGGAGAAGCCCGAGCTGCGTGGAAAGGCCGTGCGGGGAGCCGGACTCTTCCCACACGAGGTAAACCTCCCAGCGGGATTCAGGACTGCCCCGGACGCTTTCCCCGACGCGCCTTGTTCAGCTCACAGTCCGTTGCCCTGAAGACTGGAGACACGCGCTCTCAGACACATGTCCTGTCTCAAAACGCCACCACCAACACAACCACTGGAGAGCGGAGATTTTCACGTCGTTCCTCCAGGTCCCGACCGCTAGCAGATGCCTAGAACGTAGCACATGCTTTGTCTTTTTAAATGTTTATTTACTCAGTGAGAGAGGAAGAGAGAAAGAGAGAGCGAGGGAGGAGGGGTGGGGCAGAGAGAGAGGGAGGGCAGGCTCCACTCCCAGGGCAGATCCCGACGTGAGACTCGAACTCACAACTGTGAGATCATGACCTGAGCCGAAATCAAGAGTCGGATGCTTTGGGGTGCCTGGGGGCTCAGTCGGTTGAGCACCCGACTTTGGCTCAGGTCCTGATCTCGCGGTCTGTGAGTCCGAGCCCCGCGTCGAGCTCTGAGGTGACAGCTCAGAGACTGGAGCCTGCTTCCCATTCCGTGTCTCCCTCTCTCTCTGCCTCTCTCTCTCTCTCACTCGTGCTCTGTCTCTCTCTTTCTCAAAATAAACAAACATTCAAAAAAAAATTTTTTTTTAAAGAGTTGGATGTTTAACCACCTGAGCCACCCAGGAGCCCCCACAGTAAATTCTGAATGGGTCAATTCTGAATTAGTGAATGGGTAAATAGCATAGAAATACCTAAAAAGCTATAAGAAAAAGCATTTTTACAAGGTGGAAAATATTGTGGCAATCTAAAAATGACCCCAATATTTGTTATCAATCTCCTCTTCTGGTCTGCACCTCTGCTCTCCGCAGAGTGGGTGCACCTGTTAATGATTTTTGTGGGGCTGGTCACCGGACTGTGGCCACATATGCCTGTGTCCTGCTCTGAGAGACAACCGTGATGTCCTGACCGCGGCTAAGCTGACGCACACCCAGTCCGTGCCGTCCCTCTAGACACGCCTTGATTACTGAGCCCCCGGCCACAGGAAGGGCACAGGCACCTCACCCCTGCACAGGCCTGCCTGCTGCTGGAGCAGCCACGGTCGCTGGGCCACGGGAAGGGCACTGCCCCTCTGGCCTCAGAGTTCTTAGGGTCGAGTGAGCACTGAGCAGCCCCTCGGAGGGGCTCTGAGGCCCCTGGAGGAGGTGGAGAAAGGAACACGGTGGGTGAGCATCTCTGTCTGAAGGATGTGGCTGGGCTGACGGGACACAGCGCAGAACGTAGGCCAGGAACACGGTTGCAAACACCCAGACGAAGCCGGTGTAGAAACTAAGAAGCGCGGTGTATCAGATCACCCCGCAACACCAGGGGAGAGGGGCAAGCTTCCTTCTCACGTGGGACTGGAATCCTCTCTTTGTTCCAAAACTATTTATATAATATGCGTAAACATCATAGATTGTATGCTCTCTTGTAGTTGTCTGTAAGTACTATATGCATTATTATAAATGTTGGAGCAGAATATTTTCTGAAAATTCTTAATTCTACTTGGGTCCGAGGCTTCATTCATTTGCTTTGAAAGTAGGGGGGCAGGTGAACACAGGGGTCAGCACAAGGGAGAGAGAAAGGACCCTCCCGACTCACTCACGGGGCTGCTGTGGGTCAGCGTGGAGGAGCGAGGACTGAGTGTCATCTCGTGTCGATACGATGCTTTCTTTGGAAAAATCACATCCACCAAATGCATTTCCACGTGCTTGTGAAATTCACCACGGATTTTGTAGAGATTTCAAGTAAAGTTGGAAAATGCAAGGAGATGGGAGTCGAAGGTTCATCTGCTAACTTAGTCCGGGAAGCAGCCTCACTGTGGGTGGAGATCACAGGACCCTGGGGGTGTTGCGTATCGGTCTTATTTGGCCCCTCCGGTCTGCTGGGCTCTCAGCTGAGCATGAGCATCGGGCAGTCACAGGTGACGCAGCAAACAGAAGCCTTGGCTCCCTCCCTTCCCGCTGGGGAGTCGGCGAGGGTGGGGCTGGTCCCAGGTGAGGGTGGCCCTGAAAAAGAGGCCCGGGGTACAGGCAGCACAGGAGGGACAGCTGGCTGCTTCCTGATGCCACACGGAGTCCCCAGAGCTGAGCGGGTTTCTAGAAGCTAGCAGTTCTCCGCCCACGGGGGCAGTTTTTAAAATATCATTGCCAAGGTCCAACCTCGTCTAGTTGACTACAATCCCTACAGGTGAGGCCCCCCTAGGTGTGGTTTGCAAAGGCCTCGGGGCAGTCCTGCCACACAGGAGGGGGGAGAAGGAGCCCCACGTGGGAGGGCAGCCCACACCGAAAGCTGCCCTGAGTTAAGGAGGGGCTGGAAGGGGCCCCAACCTGCACGAGGATCTACCTTGCTCAGCACGGGCCCAGGGTGGCCCCTTCTCAGTGCAGACGCCCCGAGTAATGAAGCTGAGTCTGAGAGAACCCAGCCAGGATCCAGGGTCCCGGGCACCTGCGTGCATCCGTGCTGGGTCCCGCAGTGACACAGACGAGCCCTGTGCGGGGAGGACGCTGGCTTGGGGCGCAGCGGGGTTGTCCGGGAGGGCACGCACATGTGAGCGGGGAGAGATTTTGCACGGGACTTGAGAGGTGCACTCTCTCACTGGTTCAGATAACGGGGGGCACAAATAGGATAAGTGGTCACCAAAATGTGCCAGCACAAGAAGGATGCCTAGAATGAATAATATGTTAGCAATACGTCTCATCTACATAGACGTAAATATTTAATAAGTTTCATCAATATATAATATACATCGTGTATATTATTATACATAATATACAAATGGTATGTTTACATTAATATGCAATTACACACCCAATTTATATGTATATGTATGTATAGAATTGATGAAAAATTGTACAAACAGCTTCCTCCCCGAAGACAGTGGGTTATTGCATGAAATATTGTTGCCCACCAGTGTCGTCACCTCAGCGAAGAACAAGGCCAGATTGTGCGCAGGGAAAGTCACATGTGTCCCTAACAAATGGTTGGAAGCAAACCCCCACTGTCCTAATGACAAAGGAGGCAGGGGGAAAGGGGCAGTAGTCCTCAATGTGAATGGATGCCAGACTGAACTTTGTAGGCTCTAGTTCCAGACTTGGAGAGTCCTCCCCTGAGAAACTCCAGAACCTTCTCGTTCTCTAGGGAGATGAGCAGACCCAGGCTTTCATGCTTCTGGAGGTCCAACCTCACATCTACACATAATTCCAAACCGTATAGCCCCAAAGAAAGGACCTGACCCTGATGCCAGCTTGGCCCAGTGACTTCGTGTTGAGCCACAGCTTCCAGGATCGAAGTGTGGCCAGCTCGTTCTGCACGAAGCCCGGCCTTCCACACCAAGGCCACGGAAAAGTCACCCACACACGTGCTGGCCACAGGAGGCTCGAAGCCCCCGCTCCTTTCCAGGTGTGTCGGTCACAAGACGTCCTTGGACGTAATTTGCACATTTTGACAAAGTTCCCGCAGACGTCAGAACTGATACGCCACGACTGTTTGAAAGCCAACTGGAGAATTTCACGAAAATGTGTCTTCTACCGCTGATTCATCCTGTCTTTCCCGGATCGTGTTCTCATGCCGTTTCCTGGGAAGTGCAAACAATTTAAATATTAGTGAGTGTAGTCCATCAACCCCATAGTCAGTCTGGGTCAGAGCACACGCCCATCACTCCCGCCCTGCACTTTTACATGGATGCGGTCAGTGGCCCCCGAAGCCGAACGCACCTCACAGCCCAGGTTGACCTGAGGCGACACGCACCTTGAGACACGCCCAGCATGCGCTCTTTAGTGAGCAGAACCCTGTTCTTCCGCTCTTCTGCTATAATCCTGTTTGCCATCAATAGACGTGCACATAGTCATAGAATGTTCTGGAAAAATAGATAAGCTGTGCAGTTACGGCTTAGGGCAAAGCTCTTTTACTTTCGCCTTATGCCCTTCGTACTTAAACTTTCACCAATAGTATTTATTCCCCCACCCCCACCCCCAAATAAAAACTAGCTCGTGAACAGACTGTATTCCAGGTCTGCTACCCCACAACAAACAAGCCAGGCTTACTGGCTGTGGGGGGCTCACCTCCCCTAGGATGCCTGGTTTGTACCTGAGACCCTCACCCTCACTGCCCGGTCCCTGAATGTCCACCATTCCTCTTCTCGACCCTTCGGTGAACCAGGAGGCGGACACGTGACCACAAGTCCTTTGACAAATGAACTACAACCTAACGTCACGTGCGACTCAAGACAGCGTAAGCCAGAGAGAGGACCTGGCCCAGCCTCGCTCTCCAGTGCTGTCACGCCCAATAGATTTCAGCCATCTTATTAAAACACGGGGCCGCCGTCATGATTTACTTGAGGCAGAGCCGATGGGGCTCGTCGCTTGCGGGACAGGAGGTCGCGTTCAACGGGGGAAAATTTGGGGGGCCGGCTGTGGCGCAGGCAGGGGTGCCCTGGAGAGTCAGAGGCGCCGCCCTGCCTCCCGGGGAGCCGGAATGCCGGAGACACCTCGTTAGTCACCGCTGCCGAGGGGACCCGCGCTTCCTTGCGTATCTTTATGCGCTGCTGTGGACGCTCTCTCTGACGCGGTGCAAATAATAAATTCGTGTGACCGTGGTCAGCGGAACGCCATTTTTTACTTTCATCCCGCTGGGATGGGAACTGCTTTTGAATTATGTTATCATTTATTACAAGGCCCACTGGCGTGCAATCTCCCTGTTTTTCTCCTGGCTCCAAATGAGTGCGTACTCAGCACAGATAGCGCAGAACCTTTTAATCACGCACTTTAGGAACTTTGTGCCGCACGCGTGCTCACAAGTGGACACACAGTTCTGGAGGATGCCCGCTAATCACGGGTTCGGGAAGGAGAACCAGTGAATGTCGCCAACGCAAACGCAGCGCGCAATCGACCTATTTTGAGGAGGGCAGAATTACTGAACGGCGGCGGACTCCATCAACGGGTTAATAATTTTACGTGCTATTCTTTTTTGAAAGGGCTTATTTAAATGTTTATCAGTCGTGCAGACTGGAGCCGCACCGGTGATTCGCTAGGGATGACTCATCATTGCCTATGCATGGGAGCGTTGTAGGAAGATTAAAATAACATTGGGTATATTCTGTAAATGAAGGAGAGAACTAACGGAAGCCTCTGGAGTCCATTATAAATTTTAATAATACATCAAGGTAATGTAACCGAATAACTGATCTCCAAGGGAAGAAACACAACATTTGGCTAATATTACAATTTAAATTACGAAAACAAAAAGAGCTTTTAGTTAATCTTGTGTTTCTGCTTTTATTCTTCGGGCTCTTTCTTATTTTCCCCGAATCCAAAACACCATGTAAACAAATAAAAGTACGGGAGAAAATAAACAGTTTGGCATCTCAGTAGATTAATTAATGCGCTTCAGCCTTGGCACCAGTAGGCGAAAATTATGTGCATAAATAATATCACTAATTAAAAAGATGCAGATTAACATGCAAATAATGTTAATGAGGACCTGCCATTCCAGAGTGGATTCGCATAACATCAACAATTTAATGGGTTGGAAGGCTTGTGTTTGCATTACATTAATAAATTTCAAAGACCTTGCATAAAAAAGTTCTGTCGGAGCCTCTGTTTCCCACTTGTGAGTTAGAAATTCTGTGGGCAGTAGGAAGCGTTTGTCAGCAGATGCCAAAGTCATTATCTGAAAGACTGTTGAGAGGGTGCCACGGGCCAGCGTGACCAGCTGTTGGGAGCTGGGCAGTAGGCATTATTCCGTGCCAATTATTCATATTATTTGGGTAGTCTTGATATTTATTTAAACTGATTAATATGTTGTGCTCTGCATCTTGATCTGGAGGGAAATCATTTTAAGTGAGCAAAGTTTAAAACACACACACACACACACACACACACACACACACAAAACCAAGAACCCTTATCAGCCTTTGATGTGTCGTGGAAGTCGAACGCATAATGAAATTGATGAAGCAGACATAATTCCGGGCCACAGACAAAAACAGCATAAAGTGCCTGAAATGATGTCATATCACGTCGAAATAAAGCATTGCGGCGTTAAATTCCCAGTGTGTCGTAATACGTCGGGCTCGGTTTGAAGATGAAAAGGCTTGCATCGGGCAAAGGGCTGCTCGTTGGCTCCTGGCTGCCTGCAAGATGATGCTTGTGGATGGAGTGTTACGGCGAAAAGCGAAGACTAGGGGGCGAGGGGGCGCAGGGAACTCCTTCCTAAGCACCACGTTACCTGCGTGGGTCTCGGTGGTGCGTCCTTGTCCCGCACCGGTCCTGGGCCGGGTCTCCCGGGCCAATGCTGAAGCATCACGTCGTGCGGGAACCATGCTTCTTACGGCAGCAGCCACACAGGTCAACCAAACGCCCGTCTCCTGCCAATGAACTGTCCACGCTCACACCCTCCAGCGGGTGGGAAGGTGTCCTTTCCCTGGAAGCTAGCCGTGAGCATTCCAGGATGCTATCTACGCGGGGCCAGAGTCAGTGTGGTCAGATCACGAGGCGGCCAGCAACCTCGAGCCCAGGCGAAGCCCCAGGTGGCAGGGCTAGGGACGCTCTGAGCACAGTTCCCACTCTGCAAAAGGCAAAAAGCAGCAACTGGCTTCTGCACGCGGCTCAATGTGACCTTCACCTCCAATCCCTTGCCTTCACACCTCTGGTTCCTGAAGCCAGATCCCGGCGTCCACCTCCTCGGAGCCTGCTGATCTAGGACAACCCCCGGACGGGTCTGCCTGCTGAGGGCTCTCGGGGAGAAACGGGGCGGTATAGGGGCTGCTGTCTCTGCCCCTGCCCGCCCAGCCCAGCCCTGCGCAGTCTGGAAGGTGTGGACGGTTGGGAGACCCCGGGGGGAGCAGATTCTACGTTCTCAGTCCTGCCACCTTCAGAGAGAAACAAAACAAAAACTAAAGCTTTTACAGCTTCGAATACAGAGCCACGTGGCCGCTCCCCCAGAGAGTGTGGTTCCCAGCTCACGTTCTGCCAGCAGGTGGGTGATAGAAGGGTTCCACAGCCCGAATCTTGATGGTTTCCTCTAGAAGGAAGTGATATTCACATCTCCGCAGAGCCGTGTGCTGCTTGTATTATGAGTTTTCCATGACCGGACCTCGCTAGAAGGCGAGCGTTACAGAGGCAGCAAATGCATCCCATTTACCTCTCTATCTGCCAGGCTCTTAGCCTGTGCTCCAGGAAGCTGATGAGTGTCGAAGGTGGGGGGCCGGGACATCGTACCCGGAGTGGCAGTCAATAACCGCGGGCCAGGGCCGTCGAGTGTTTGTTGAACGTGTGCTGTGTGCCAGGAACTTCCCGCAACCTCTTCCGACGATGTCTCCTTGATTCTCCCTGCAGTCCGGGAGCTAGAACCCACATTCCTGCCAGGACTCACACGCAGACTTTCTGACCCTGAAAATCCTGCCCTTTCCTCCAAGCCACAAACCTGCCATGATGTGGCATTTGTTGTGGAGGGCATTTGGTTGAAGGAGACAATACCACGCCCGACAATTCTAGGCAAGTGCTTCCCTCGGGATTTCTTGATCGAGAAATACAGCGTTGGCTGCCCCTAGACTTATGTATCCTAAGGAGGAGTTATCTTCCGTCCCCTGGATTATCAACCTGGAGTTACAACTTCATACCTAATGTTGACACAACAATGCTTTTGTTTTTCTTCTTTTTAATCGTTGGTCTTCAGGTTGTCAACAATGAACGTACGCGTTTAAAAAAACAATTATGAGGTGTATGTTTCAAAAACCACAAGTCTCACACTGCCCGAGAGGCTACTACTGATACACTTGCCCGTTAAAGTCTGTGATGGTAATGCTTTCGGGCTTGCCCTGCACTTGGCAAAGATGTAAATGACGGCTGAGGGACGGATATTGCGCAGTCCCGACGTTGTGCCTCGAGCCCCGCGCTCAGGTAGGTTCCACTGCGCTCTGCAAGCATCTGGATAGATGGCAGGTCGTATGCGACTCTCCCTGGTGTTTCTCTGGGGCATCGGCTTTGCACGGAGATTGGAGAGAGAGGCCCAGGGCAGGAGGGACACACACGGGGAGATGGGAGAAAGCATCCCAGGACGGCAGCCCAGGTCACGGTGGGATGCGTATTTGCCAAGTAAATCCAAGCTGACTCCTGTCTTTGGGCCCAGAATTTGGCAATTATAATGATCTGATCAGACAGCTGTGCCCCACGCCACCCTACTCTCAGGTTGTGGAGGGCTGTTTTACCCCGGAACCGTGTGCCGCATGCGTGGTAAGTAGAGGAAGACGATGCAGCCCTGGCCGGGACCAGAACACTGGCCTCCTGGCACTCCACCTGCCCTGCCCGCCAGGTCGCACTCTGCAAGGTGCTGTCCCTGGAGTTAGGCAGACAGGTGCAGGAGGGATCAGTCAGCGGGTGTTCCCGCTCTCTGGGCCCCGTCTGGGCTGTTCCTCCCAGGCGCCCACTGCCTCTCCTGGGTCAACACTCTGAGTCCTGCGTGAGCACGGCCCTCGGACAACTGGGTCTGTCAGCAGAATCGTGCACAGAAACGCTGTCCCGCCACACGCTGTCTGGAGCAGAGCTCCCTGTGAATGGGGGTGCAGCGCCCCAAGGGAGCCCACCGTGCTGGTGGTCCCTCGCGGAGGTGCTCCTGGCTCTGAGGCCGGCTGCCCGCCCCAGGTCTTCTGCAGAAGCTCAGGCGCCCATCATGCCCCTGGACTTGGCGCATAGGACGCTCTCCCTTTTCCTTGACAACCGGATGTGTTTTGAAATATGAGCGTCTTGTTTGAATCCAGAAAACCCAGCCACCTGCAAAGGCAGTCCCGGCGACCACGGATTGAGGACCTCAGGGACTGCGCCACTGGACGAGAGGAGGCTCTCACCAAGCGCTCCTCTACCCTGCGTGGATGTCTGTCCCTGGAATCTGCCCCTCAGGCTGCTGCAAAATGCCACCTCCTCCGAGGGGCCTCCCGTGGCCGCCCTCACCCAGGGCCAGACGGCTCAGGAGGCTCTCACCTCGGCCACCTGGGGGCTGAAAGAATGAGTCCCCAACACAAGGCCATTAAGCTACTTGCCATTTTCCTGAAACGAATCTTTTCTACTCACTTTTCTAAAAATAAGGACAAAAAGAACCCTGCAGAATATTAAGTTGCTACTTTAAACTTTGTCTATTTTCCAGTGTGGCAACTGTGCTCCCGCGTCTGCAGTGGCAAAAGCAAAGCTGAAAATTACTAGCTGGACGTGAACATGACTGTTCAACATAATTCAGGGCCGAAATTTCCCTTAAAGATTTAAATTACCTCAACTGGCTTTCGACACGCCCCAAGTTAGCTCCGTAATTCAATACTTCATCTCGCTAACCACTGTCCAACAGGGCTGGATGGGGTTGGTGGTGCACAGAAGCAGGCTGAGTCCCCACCCGCACAGCGGCCACAGACCAGCTGCTGCTGGCACCCGCGACCATGACCAGGGGAAGGCTGGGACTTCCCGGCAGAGAGAACGCCTTTCCGGGGCTCCCCCTCCCCACTCCAGTCACCTGCCTTCTGGGGGCCAGACGAGACCAGAAAAACCAACAATTGGAGGCCACTCAGCACAGAGAAGACGATTCGACACACGAGGGTCCTCAGTGGCTCACTTTCATGGCCGAATCTGTCTGGCTGTAAAGAACGCAAACGCTGGAGGTCCCGGCAGCACATTCATCGCTCAGATGAGGCGATCCTGAGCTGCCGTTTGTCATAGTTGCCCTTGAAGTTAACGTTTCTAGTGCTGACGGTGGTACATGTCATTGGTTAGTATTTCTCACATCCAGACAGTCCGGGGAGCATCGCACGTTCATCGACGACGTGGGCTTGACTGATCTCACATGAGAAGGCACGATCGAGGGTCCCGAGCGCCCGGTGACAGAGCCACCGTGTGGGACCGTGGGTGTCGGACGTGACATCTAGAAGCAACCAGGGGCTCAGACACTGTGCAGCGAGATGCCACGTGCTCATCTCAAGCATGTCTGAGGCCAGTGTGTTTGGGGTGGCCGAAGAGAACCACGCGGCATGCAGGGCGGGGCGCCTAGAGCAGGTATGGCCTGTGAGTGTCCTGACGGGGATGCGAGGTATAGGTCCACACCTACCCCGAGCTGGGCTCCTGGATGCAAATCCCCACCAAGGCTGTCACTCCAGCTGGGACTTCCTGGCTCTAGTTCCTCCATCAAAATCCCCTCGGCCGATGGTCAAACATTCCGAGAGGCCTCGAAGCCGCTGGACGTGAACTTTGTCTCCTGGGATCGCAGCGTCCTCCCGAGCTCTCCTGGGCTATAACCATCGCTCAGTCCTTCCGTTCAGGTCAACAGCTATGCGTCGGGCACTGCTGTGTGCTCACCGGGATCAGAGGGGAGGAAGAAGCAGGACCGCTGTCCCTGGACCTAGTCTTGGTGTTCGGCCCAAAGACAGATCATTCTGGTTCGGGGAGCCATGTCCTCTGCCGGAACCCTGCAGAGATGCTTGGCCTGTGGCCCCGGGAAGGTCTGCCGGAGTCCCCGACACTCCAGTAGGGATGCGTCCGCAGCGCATCATCCGGGATGTGGTGGGAGGGCTCTCCAGGACAGCGGGCAGCTCGAGGAATGTCTGGTGGAGAGGCCAAGAGCCTACCTCCCCCACGCCGACTGTGGTGCAGGGAGCTAGGACGAGAGGTGGCGGACAGGGCAGGAGAGCCCCCCAGGGTCCCCACGTTGTCCTGCAGGAAATTAAAGCCACCGGGGACTTTGGAGTGCATCCTGAAATCGGGTTTCCATGGGACAGGTCAGTGGTGCAGGGGTGCCGGATGGAGACGGAGAGCTGGAGCGGAACGACAGGTCAAGGGGCCACGAGGCCGTCCGGAAGACTCCCCCCTCCCGGCCCCACCCCGCTACCCATGAGGTCACGTGCTTTCCGTGTGGCCTGGGGCTCTGCCTGCTCAGTGGTCTGTCCCCTCAAGGGGTCCGCGTGGAGACGGAAAGAGCTAACACTCGGTGCTCAAGGGCTCGGCCCGCTCCCTGGTTGTGTGCGGAAAGCTCTTTGCCGGCACCGTTTAAAGAAGCAGCAGCAGCTCCGGGAAGAGGCAGGAGTGCCCCGAGGTGTGGCATTATTTCTGCCCCTTGTTAACCTGCACCGGGCCGCTCTTCCTTGTCAACAGCCGGCTCCCTGGGACGTGGGCTGGAGCTCAGACCAGGAGCAGGGGGCTGGCGGAGGAACGCTCTGGATGCCCGTGTAGAGGGTGCCCACTGAGCCCACGGGCAGGACGGGGCAGGACCACTCCCCTCCGAGATGGGGCGCCTTCCTTTGCCAAAGGGCGACTGTGCGGGAAGACAGGCAGGGAGCTGGCACTGAGGACCGAGGGCCTCGATCCGGAAGCAGATGTGGCCGGACGCCCCCCGGCCCGTTCACACCCTCTTGCTCTGTGTGCTGATTTCTGCTCGGTGGCCAGCAGCTCTGCGATGCTGCTCTGTCTCTTTTCCCAGCAAAACCCATAAGAGCAGGTTGGATGATAGGTACAACTGGACTTGGCCTTCTTCTGAGCATGACAGACCCCCCCAGCCCTGTGGCCAAGTCTGCAAGCCTGGGTGACTGGCTTGGTGGGGTGACACACATCCTCGCCCTGAGAGGCCTCAGGACCATGACCTTCTCAGTCTGTGATTCCAGGGTTGGTCCACTTACAGTCAAGTTCAGCCTGGCCAGTTTAAACACGTGCATCGCCCGCTGCGTGGCTTGGGTCTGCCCACTGGAAGGATGTTCCCTCACTGCTGCCCTTCAGGGACACCCTGGGGGTGGCTGCAGTGCCGCCGAGGTTCCTTCTGGCCCCGCAATGCCTGTGCCATCCGTGAGGCAGGCCTGGCCTCTCTCCATCAGCTTCCCCTACGGGACCCCTCCCGCGGCCGTATTTGAGCTGAGAGGCGCTGGGCCATCCATGGCAAGACACGGCCTTCCAGCCATCAACTTCCGCAACTTCTGGCTCCCTACGCCCTGCTCGCACCTGGTGCCGGGGGCACACGGGACCTCGTCACACCGCAGCACCCTAGCGGGTGAGGGTGGGCATAGCCCCGAACGGAGCCAGAAACGGGCACCACTGCCCGTTCCACACGGTGCTCACTGATCCTGGTCCTCCCTTCCGGCAGAGATGGGAAATAATGCGCTTGCCGGGCAAGTGGTCACATCCCCTGTGCCTGAGTCCGTGCTAATCTGTCCTGGCAAAGACAACACCAGATGCGACGAGGAGGCTGCTACCTGCTTGGGATTGCAGCGTCCTCTGGGATGCGCCTCATTGTTTTAGAAGCCAAGCTCTGAATTAACTGGGGACGTTAGTGCCCCCACACGCTTTTGTCTTCGGGGGCACTAATCTCTGGCACCCTGGTCGGCCGGATTGGCTGCCCCACCACGGCTGTCACGGGATGCCGGGCGAGGAACGTGCGGGGTTTGCTTGCTACAAAGAATGTGCATTCCCAGTGTTGAGGAATCTGTCACTGGGCGGGCGCAGGGACACAGCAGGCTCACCGTGAGCTGACTCGGACCTGGGCCGTTCTCATAACTGGGCACCCACGTGTCGGGGCACCACGGTGTCACAGGAAAGCCGTGGTGGTGCTTTAGGTCCTCAGTTACCAGTGTCACCTCAGGCCCTGTGAAAAGAGTCCTCACCATGCTTGGGGTTCCCTTCCCCTGGTGGACAGTAACCCAGGGAAAGCTCTGTGGGCTCCTCTAGGAAGGCCTCCAGGACTCACTGCCATGCAGTGTCGTCCTCCTGGGTCTCCTCTGGAGTCAGCATGTTCTGGGTCGAAAATCAAGTTCTGGGGGCGCCTGGGTGGCTCAGTCGGTTAAGCGTCTGACTTCAGCTCAGGTCATGATCTCACAGTTCGTGAGTTCGAGCCCCGCGTTGGGCTCTGTGCTGACAGCTGGGAGCCTGGAGCCTGCTTCACATTCTGTGTCTCCCTCTCTCTCTGCCCCTCCCCTGTTCTCACTCTGTCTCTGTCTCTCTCTCTGTGTCTCTCTCATAAATAAAATTAAAACTAAATCAAAATAAATAAAATAAAATGAAAATAAATAAAATAAAGTAAAATTACATTACATCACATTAAATTAAATTAATAAAATAAAATAAAACAAAATACAATACAATACAATACAATACAATAAAATAAAATAAAATAAAATAAAATAAAACAAAATAAAATAAAACAAAACAAAATAAAACAAAACAAAACAAAATAAAACAAAACAAAAGAAAAAACAAAACCATTTCCGGTCCAGAATCGGAGCCAGTGGCTGCAACTCGCATTCAGGTAGCCGCCCACAGCTCTCACACTATTGCACCTGCTTTCCCGTGTGCAGAGCGGGAGAGGCGCCCGCTGGCTCCCTGGTTCCCTGCAGGCCTGCCCTGCGCGCGGGGCTCTCCCGGCCACCCTGTAGCTGCCGCGCGCGGGGCCGGCTCCCCCCCAGCCTCCCCTGGCCTCTTGCTAAGCACACCCGCCACGCGTCTGACAGGCAAACACCGACACCCGCCCCTTCATCCCCCAGCCATCGGAGTGCCAGCGACGTGACGCCATCTCCCAGAGGCAGCCCGGTGCGGGGCAGACAGCCACCACGGCGCTTCTCCTCGGGGAGGACGGTGGCCTGCCAGGTTTTCTGACTGCGCTTAGCGTATCCGCTCTAATACGCCCATTCTCTGAGCCTTTTCATCCCCCTCCGCCATCTGCCCTGGAGACTGTCGTCTCCAGTCCACTTAGTATGGGCCATTGCCTCTCCCAAGCCCTCCGGAGCCCATATGGCAGCGTATTAGCACGGTCTCCTGGGGGTCTTTGCCAGGGTGTTCAATGCCACTTTGTGGGACAAGGCCCCCGTTTGGGTAAAATCCCCTGTATCCACGTTTGTATTTATGCCCCTTGACCCAGCCCCCGGGGACGGCCACATGCTCAGGCCAGTGTATGTCGCTGGGTCCTGCAGCTCCTAGAGGAAGGGTCCCTCCCCCTCCCTGCAGGCTTGGCTGCCCCCCGGGGCAGGTTCCGGTGGGGGCAGGGGAAGACCCACAGGGGCGCGTGCCCGAGTGAGCACGTGTGCGCTCACACACGTGTGCGTCTTGCAGAGAAGTTTCCGCATCATCCTCATTCAGGGTGAGATCCCGAGGGAGGGGTGGGCCACCTTTGAGCCCCAAAGGCTCCGGCAGATGTGAGAACCCGGGGAGTCAAGTGCATTGGCCCCCATGTCCCCACCTGAGCCTCGTGTCCGGTTCTTCACCGTCGAGCATGGTGTCCGACTGTGTCCGGCAGGCTTGCTGGATTTGCGTATCCAACCGGCTCTGGACTGTTAACTCTTCTAAGTCCCGGAGCTGCCCGCCATTTGTGGGTGAGCAGAGGCCTTTCGCGGGTGGTCACGGAGTCCCCCTGCGCTTACATTCGGCCTCGAAGTGGCGACCAGCCAGCCCCAGGCCTTCCTGGCTTCCCCCGGGGCCTCAGTGGCCTCCCACATCTACCATCCACTTCCCGCTTCGTGGGCCAAAGCTGGTCTGGGCAGGGCCACTCCGTTCTCGTCGCCAAGGGCCCTTAGCCCAGAGACCCAGACGTGTCAGACCGGAGCACTGAGAGGAGGGATAAATGGCGAAGGACAGATGAAGGCAAAGAGGGTGGCCCCCTAACAGTCCCACGGGTGAATTTCCAGGGGGACCGCGTCAGCCATAGCCGGACGCTCCTGGTTTCTGTGGCCTGATGGCTCCTCTGTCCCATCCCACTGAGACCTAGCTCAGGGCTTCCCTTCTCCAGGCCTCTATGACAGGTTGCCCACTTTCCCGTCCCGTGGGCTTCTCTGAGGTGGCTGGGCAATCTGTTCTTTTTTTAAAATTTATGAGCTGGTCCTATTTTTGTTTCAAGTAACCCAGTTCCTAAATCCACTTTCGTCTTGGAATAATCAAGGGAATACATTTGGCTAAAGCAGGTACTGGTCCACGGTGGTTGGTTCTGGATTGTGCAAAATTAATGCGTTTGGGGTATTTTTAACAGCACTCGGCAGACCTTTCCCCACCGCAGCCCAAATAAAGAGGCCTGGGACAAGAATTCCACCCCCTCTCCGGGACCCCTTTGACCCTCTGGCACATTGTCCAACTCCGGGCACTCGAGGGGAGCTCTTGAGTCTGATATCAAATCTGCCTTCCCTCTTTTCAAACACGAGTGTCCTTCTCGCCCTGACCTTGCTGAGTAGAACTGCCTTTCCATCTCAGAATGACAAAAAATCTCCCTCCCCAGTTGGGCAGTCATTTCAGCAAAACCGCATTAGATCCCCCCAAGCTCTTACATCATTAGCTTCTTGGTATTAGAGATACAATAACGTAAACATACCAGCCAGGGCCCCGTCGGATTTCACACTCTTGCTACCTGGGGTCCTAGATCAGTAGCCGCACAAGTTGTACGTGCCATCTGCACCTAATAAAATACGAGAGTGGGTCGGGGGTCCCTGAGCCTCCAGAAGATTCTGGCTAAGAGTCACTGAATCGCAGACGCGACGGCTCGGGAGCGCCCGGTGAGGGGCAGTGAGCCATGGGCCCGGCAGTGGTCACAGCGAGGGTGTGCTAACGAGGGCCTCTCTCTGGGCCACGAAAGAGAAGCCCAAAGTGAGGACCGGCCGCCCAGGGCACACTAGCGGCTGCCCGGGGCCAGCAGATTCTAAGCCAGGGACGGACATGTGAACGGGACCAGAGAAGCCGGGCGCTCTGTGTCCCTCTTCCTGCAGCAGGCTGGTGAGGCCACCTTGGTAAGGCTGTGGTAAGGCCGGAGCCTTTGCACACACGTGGGTTCGAGGAGGGGCTTCTCCAGGAGGCCGACGGGCCCGTGTAGAAGGACAGCGGTGGGTGCAGCCTGCAAATGGGCCGAGGGTCCCGCCCAGCAGGACCATCTTGGTGGCTCCGGCAGCCACAGCCTGTCCCTCTGCTGTCATATCCAGCTGTCCCTCCCCTGCCCCGCTCTCCTGCCTCAGGGTGGCGGCCATGCCTTCCTGCCGGTTTTGGCTGGCGGGAGACAGATTCCAGGTATTTTCTGCCGTACGTCCATCTCCTCCGTGGTCTCAGCTCATCATCCCCTGCTTCCCACGAAGGCGGCACCTTCCCGGCTGGCCTCCCCGAGTCCCTCCTGTGCCCCTCTGCGGCTCCAGGGTCCCAGCTCCCGGGGTCCTCAGGCCGGCGTCCCCGTCTGCAGCACTTTCCGTGACCAGCTCCCGCATTCGAGAACCCTCTGGCACAGGCCGCGTCTCCCCACGCTCACAGGCTGACATCCCCCACGGGGCCCTCGGGCCGCTCTGCCGGCTCCGTGCGGGGGGCTTACAGAACTGGGGGCTCTCAGGCCTGAACCTCACTGCCCGAGGGAAGCCAGAAGGTGAGAATCGGGCCTTGGGATCCTAACATCGGCTTCACCCGCAAACGAGCTGCCTTTCTCTTCCCCTCCAGAGAGTCAGGCTCAACCCCAGACCAAGGGCAGGCGCGAGGATGTGTGGACCCGTGGATCTAGAAACTGTGTCTAGAAGAGTCCAGGGAGGCCCCGTCTAAAGCACACGCCCTGCAGAACCTCACTTTGGCCCCGGGCACCACAAGGCGCCCCAGCCCCTCTCAGATCACTTTGAGGGGTCTCTGGAGAAGGGCTGTGATGGGCGGGCCTCGGATCCCCGCGTCCCCAAGCCGATACTCACGGTCCGGCTCCAGGTGAGCCCCTCAGGGCAGAACAGCCGCAGACCACTTGAAATGTGTTCGCCCTGGTTTCTCGAACAAATTTGTTTAAATTCTGCCGCATTTGTCACGTTCGTTTCCCAGAGTTGTTTATTTGTTTGGACGCTCCTGAGATACGGACGGAGGCCCCAGGGCCCCGGACTCGCGCGGGTCCGTGTCCACCAACACCAGAGTGTGGGGACACGGGGCCGGCGGTGCCCCCGGGACAGGAAGATTCAGCACCCGCCCGGGCACCTGGCCCTGCCTGCCACCCTGCTCCCAACATGCTGCGTGTGACCGGGCCTTCTCCTGTGTCCCCGCTGTCATGTCCCATTTCCTGCCATAGGCGTCTCTGCCGCAGGTGCACACGCACCACCAGCATACACGTACTCACTCTCAAACCCGCACACCTGCACACCACACACCAACATGTTGACACTCGCACCTACACACATCCCCACCTGACATCAGACCCACACTTTCATGTTCATACTTGTGCATATGCACCCACCAGGGCACACCCACACATTCTTGCACGCACACACACGCCTCCATGCACACACCTCCATACACTCTATGTGCACACGCACAAGCCCACATGCACGCACATATGCACACACCTCTGCCTACACACAAACTCACACACACAGGCACACACACACACACACACACACAGCAAGCCTGATCACTGTTGGTCCTTGGTAGCTGTCTGACATTGTCACTTGGCCAGACGGTTTTTTCCCGGGCAGGTGTCTGCTTGAACGTGGCTAGAAGACCCACGGACCGGCGATTATATGGCCTTCTTTCTCCATCTGCTCAGCACCGGGTCTCTGCTTTGCCCTTAGAAGTGTCGAGCAAGTCGCGGAAAGGAAGCAGAAAAGAGCTGTAGAGAATCTGTGGCCCCAGGAGCAGGGATCTGGGAATTTAGGGTCCCGGGACCTGCGACACTTGTATCATTGACCAGCTTTGAGCACATCTGGGAGCACCGCTTTGTTCCTGTTCAATTTTCTGCAGGACACAGTAGAGAAAACGCTCACTGCCATCACCACCCCTTCGTCGGGGTTGGGGAAGAGCCGTCCTCGGGACACAGAGGTCCAAGGAAGCTCGGAGGCCAGGGAGGGGATCACCACACGGTGCTCCAGCCGGCCTCCCGCTTCACTACTGAGCGTGCTCGCCATGGCACTGAGGACAAACGGATGCCCTTGGCCTGCACCAGTCACCTCACGGCCCTCCCTGCATCTGGAGAGAAGAGAGGAAGGACCGAGGGAGCTTCAGCACGACACGGTTGCGTCCCCGCCTGCCATCCTCTGAAGGCGGGGCCACCAAAGCCGTACCCTGGACACCCAGAGCCAGCCCTCCCCAGGCAGGATACCACCTTCAGCCTCCCCCTGCAAGAGCCAGCGCCGCTCACGAGCTCAACCCTGAAAGTGTCAGAAAGGAACCCTGGAGACTTGTCATCGGAGTCCCAACACCATGACCCAGAGCATCAGAGTCACCTGGGACTTGATAAAAACGCACAGTCCCCAGCGCCACCCCAGACCCACGTCAGCGGGAGCCGGGCCTGGGTGGGCGCCTCCCTGCAAACCCCCAGGCGTGAGACCCTGACCCTCGCCCTCCTCCCTCCGCCCGTCACATCCCCCTCCCTCTGGACAGACCTCGACCTGCGCCCCTGGGACCCGAACGCCTGCAAGTCACAGCTCTTGTTTTCTCATCTGTGCCCAAGAGGTGTGAGTGTGTCCGCCTCGTTTTCCCTCGGAGGACGCAAGGCATCTTCAGGACTCTATGTGATCGTGTGTTCAGGACTATCTCCACATTAGGTGGAATTAGGAGGGAAGTTCACAGGCGTGTGCTTTGAGTCTGGGCTGGCTTTGGCGAGATGACCTTGACAGGCGAAAGAAGACATCCGCGAGTCCTACACGGCATCACAGGAAAAGAAGGGGGAAAGCCAGTTTCTTCTTTGTGTTGCTGCTAAAACGCTCAGGGAAGAAAGACAAGTGAAATAGCTCACTTGTGAACAACCGTTCACTTCACGGTCCCCTCCGGGTGCTCTGGGCTTACCTGGCTCCGGTCGGACCCCTCGGAAAGGGACTTTATTTAAAATGGGAAGGTTGGGTCACATGATAGAATTCAATGGATGACACATGAACGGTAATGACACGTCCACCTTCAGTGACGCCGAGGAGTGGGGTCTGGGACGTGGCGTCGCCGCACAGGCAGGTGCTGGTCTAACCACGCGACCCCCCCTGCAGGAAGCGTGGGTTCCGTGTGGAGTGGGGCAGTCTGGGACGCCCCACCAGAGCCCGGTCAAGTCTTTCCTGCCCCCTCACCGGGGCCTGGAACAGCCAGCGGCCACTGGCAGGTCCGGAACCGTCCGCATGCGGCAGGGGGGGACTCGTGGAGGAACCCCAAAGGAACGGGGCCTCGGGAGGTTTCCATGGAGGCTCTGCGGCCAAAGGCACGGCATTCTCTACTTCTGCTTGGAACATAGGATCAGTTTGCACCTTCCACCTGCTCAGGGTGAGAAACTGTCTCCAAGTCTTGCGTTAAAAAACGTATACCATGCAGGGCCCTTTTCTCATAGCCTGTGCAGAATTTGAAACTTCTGTCCTGAAGCTTTCCCAGGAGCAATGACTCCACACAAATGACCCCAAAAACCTTTGAGCTCCCCAACAAAGAACAGAAGTAGGAGAAAAGAATTGCTCAGGGGAGCACTCTAGGGGCAAACACAGACTGTTAACATTAGCATTTAAAATATAAGGAAACAGGGGCGCCTGGGTGGCTCGGTCGGTTAAGCGCCGACTTCGGCTCAGGTCATGATCTCGCGGTCCGTGAGTTCGAGCCCCACATCGGGCTCTGTGCTGACAGCTCAGAGCCTGGAGCCTGCTTCCGATTCTGTGTCTCCCTCTCTCTGACCCTCCCCCGTTCATGCTCTGTCTCTCTCTGTCTCAAAAATAAATAAACGTTAAAAAAAAATTAAAAAAAAAAATGAAATAAAATACAAAGAAACATTGAAAGTGTCCTGCAGGTAAAATTTGCTGCCTGAGAGTGAGGAGGCCCCTGAAAATCAGGAATCCTGAAGCTTACTCTTCATGTTGGCGGAGACCCGCTTGGGACTCCCCACAAGCCAGGTCGTGGAAGGAAGTGACGCACGGATTTACAAATAAGTAAACTAGGGACGCCTGGTGGCTCCGTCGGCTGGGCCCCCAACTGTAGATTTCGGCCCAGGTCATGATCTCACAGTTTGTGGGTTCGAGGCCCACATCGGGCTCTGTGTTCACAGTGCGGAGGCTGCCTGGGATTCTCTCTTTCCCTCTCTCTCTCTGCCTCTCCTCTCCCCTCTCTCTCCCTCTCTTTCAAAGTAAATAAGTAAACCTTTTAAAAAGTCAGTTTAAAATAAGCAAAATGCGGGGCGCCTGGGTGGCTCAGTCAGTTGAGTGACCGACTTTGGCTCAGGTCCTGATCTCATGGCTGGTGAGTTCAAGCCCCGCATCGGGCTCTGTGCTGACAGCTCCGAACCTAGAGCCTGCTTGGGATTCTGTCTCCCTTTCTCTCTGCCCCTCCCCCACTCTTGCTCTGTTTCTCCCTGTCTCAGAAATAAATAAACACTAAAATAAATTTAAAATAACCAAAATACACTTATTCATTTACTTGTTTTCCGTAAATGGCATAAATATTTGGAAAAGTTTTCAGAAAACTCTACCATTTTTCCTTCTCCATTCAGTTTTTATAAAATGATACTCCGTGGTCATCATCTCTCCAATTTATTCCAGACTAATCACCAAAGTTCCCCTAAAAAATGGATACCACAATCTAAAACACGACAAAATGTTTTTTTTTTCTTCCTAAATAAAGATTGGGTTTATTTTGATCAAACTGAGCTACACACAACACTTTATGTAAAAGTCCGCTTCAGCATTTGTCTCTTGGGGGGGGGGAGAATTTCCGCAAAGACTTCCCGAACGTCGAAGTTGCATGTCCGCCGTTCAGCTGGCGGTCCTGTGTGTCCTGTGCCAGCCTCTGACCAGCCACGTGACCTCACTGACGGGAGGGTCTGGGGGGTCTGGCCACTCTGCTGCCCCTCCCCTCCCGCTGCTGACCACAGCAACTTCGGAGGTGAGGTCCGGTCTGGAATCTCTGCCCCTGGGTCTACGTGACCTGACACTGGAGGCTTGCTCACCGTCCTCCTGACGTCAAAAGGACCCCTGGTGGCCTCTGAGGGGGATCCCTGGCCCACCTGCTCTCCAGGTGTGTGACGAGGCCTCCCATTCCCACCAGGGCTTTCTCGCAGGGGCTAACTTCTCCCCCCGCCCAGGGATAGGAAAGCGGGTGGTTCGCGCCTCTGGTCCCCAAGCCTGAGAAGGAGCCTGTGGCAAGGAAGCCAGTAGAGACGGGATGATGTCCACGTACACACTCTGTCCCGCCCCCAGAGCGCAGACGCGCAGGCATCTTGTTGAGTACGACCCAGGGGACATGCGGACGAGGGTCCTGTGTGCAGACGCAGCACAGGTGAGAGCAGTTGGTCCTTTAGAGAAAATTCCAGAAGTGCAAAACCGCCTTTCAGTGGCTCCGTGCTTTACTGGTGAGGAAGCAAAGAGGAGGCTGTGCGCTCACCCTCCCCCCCCCCCCCAGTCACCTGGCAGAAGCTCCCAGCTGTCAGGCTCGCCCCGTCTGTGGGTCTGATGGGCACTGAACTCCGGCCTCGGCTGCCCACCGTGTAGCGGGCACTTTGCCGACGCCACACCAGGGTCCCCTCCGGGGCAGGCCAAGCAGACCCGCGTGAGCGTTTGCAAGGTCCCCGCGGGCAGGGCTGCAAGGGGGACGCGCTCGGGAAGGGATGGCCCTGATCACACGGAGCGTTTGTTCAGGAGCTGCAGGGGTCAGTCCACGGCACTGCCTCGCCCCCCAGTCCGGGCGCTCTGAGTCACGGGGGTGCACAGAGGCTGAAGGGGTGTGTGCAGAACGGGGCTCACTGGGACACAGGGACGAGGGGACTGCGTGAAGGCCCAGGCTTTCCTGGTGGCAGAGACATCGAGGGGGACACAGCATAGGCAGCTTGAGGACCTTCTGTGAGTGTGGGGGCGTTGTGGGGTGGTGTTTGGGGAGGCCCTACAGAGACTGAGACCCTAGGTGTGGCAGGAGAGGTGGGAGGCGGGATGCGTGGCCCCTCTCCTTCCTGAGCCATCTGGACCCTGACCGAGGAGGCCTCGGGACACCAAGTGACCCCTCTGCTCCTGTGACTCCTGGGGCTCCCATGCTCTGTGCTCCTGAGATGGCGGCAAACCAAGGCAGTGACCCCCTGGCCCAGAGATGACCCCCCCGTGGAGGACATGACCTCACCCCGTCAAGCGCCAGCAGGCTGGGCTCCAGCCAGATGGCGGGTCGAATGCAGTGGGACGTGGCGAGATGACGGGCCTCTGCTGGTCAGTCTCATGGGGCCCCAGAAACACAGTCTGGGATCAGCTTGAGGCCACGCTGACCCCGGGAAAGCCCCAAGCCCCTGTCATCATCCAGCCCAGGGAGGCTCTGTGTGCTTTTAACCTGCAGGACCGCTGCCTGGCCAGGACCCCCAGAGCCCCTGCCTGAGGGGGGCTCAGAGAGAGGGGGCCCCGCCTGGAGGGTTTTGAGGCTGAGAGTCCTCCCTGATGAGCGCACCTCACAATTCCTCCCCAAGCCAACATCCTGGGATTTTCTTTTTTTAAGAATCTCCTTTAAAAAAGAATTTGGGGGCTAAAAATAATGAGCTCAAAACCGCGCACAATAGTCTAGAGATTATCCTAGAAAAGGGGGGGGGCTCGTACTGCAGAACGGACTCTGGGCTGCAGTCCTTGTGGGATTTTATTTAACACAGAAAACATTCCACAGCACGTCCCCCTTCGAGCTTGAAACTCAACACCGATCTTTAGAGAATACGCAGCCAGTGCCCGTGATGGTTACAGTTTCCTCAGACTTCGTTTCGGCTCCTGCCTCCCCACAGGGGCTGGGCCGGCCTCTGAACCACACTTGCTGGAGACTTGGGGGCAGAGGTGGTGGGGGGAGAGCTTCAGGGACGCCTGCCGGCACCATGCTTGGCCAAGACGGTACAAGGGCTCGGAGGTGCAGCCACAGGAGCGCAGTGACCTCTTGGGTGGGACACCATAGCAGCTGAGCAAGAATTTGGGCATAATTTGCTGGGCACTCTAGAGTGTCCTGGGATTAAGGAGACTAGCGTGTGACGTGCAGTGATGGACTGTGGGCTGAAAGTCCCAGGGAAACATGCCTGCGTGTCCTCAGCCCGCCCGGTGGATGGGGGCGGACAGATGTGGGTCGCCTTCCAGGACATGCCTCGCACGTCCCCAGAACACATGGCGACGTGGGGACAAGTGCCCAGAAAACTGCCTCGGGATGCCCATGGGATGGATCTCAAGGCACAGGTTCTCTGAAAATGAGAGGTGGGAGGACCGGTTTGTGGAAGGCAGGAACTAGAAAAGGAAATTACCCTGGTTTTCCCTTTCTTTCCCAAATAACGCTTGCCAAAGCAATCTGGTGGAGGGCCCTTACAATAAAAACGTAATATGCAACGGGGTGTGAAAAGATATCAGTTAAATCTTACAGCTTGCTGCCATTCTCAGTGGAAAACGGACTTAAAAGGTACGCAAAGGGCTCCAGGGCAGCTCAGTCGGTTAAGCATCTGACTTCAGCTCAGGTCACGATCTCATGGTTCGTGGGTTCGAGCCCCGCATCGGGCTCTGTGCTGATGGCTTGGAGCCTGGAGCCTGCTTCCGATTCCGTGTCTCCCTCTCTCTGCCCCTCCCCTATTCACGCGCTCTCTCTCTCTCTCAAAAACAAATAAACATTAAAAAAAGAAAAAAGAAAAGGGACACAAAAAGAATAAACATGATGGGGAAAGTTCAGACTTTTAAGCTGGCTAAATACTGTGAAAAGTGTCTTCAGAGCGTGCTGATGTTTTTTGTTGTCGCTGCTGGTCATTTGCTCACGAAATAACGATGCTCCCACACACCGGGATTGTGCTGAGGACAATCAACCACGACCAGCAAGCAGGTCACACTCAGTCCCTGCCTTCGAGAGTGCCGGAGCTATGTGAGCTCGTGGGATTTCAAGAATCAGACAGTAAGTATAACATCACCGTCGTGATGTGAGTGCTACTGGAGAGGCCTGTCCTGGTCTGGAAACTGGGGACGGCTTTGTGAGCAAGGGAGGAGAGGTCTGAAGAAGGATCAGGGCCACGAAGGCGACAGGTGGAGGAAGCAAACAGAAACCAGAGGGGAAACCACAGAGGCCTGCGAGCGGGTAGGAGGCAGGCTAGAGAAGAGGTAGGTAGGGCCTGGGCTTCAGGGAGCTGGACCCTGGCTCGGTGCCTTCGTGGAAAGTGTTCCGAAGGGGATAACTTAACCCAAAATACCGGTCACCTGACTGCAGAATGAGTGTGCATAGAGGGCCGTTGGTTAGGGGCCCCCGGCCATCACCCAGTTGAGAGACTAAGGAGGACAAAGGTGGGGTGGCCCATTTCACCAAGAAGAGATGGGTCAGGAGGCGCCGACAAGGCAAGAGAAGCAGACCAGGCCAGCTGCCGGCTTCTGTGCAGGGGAGGGTCGGGGGCAAGTTCACGAGCACACGGTCTCCTCTCAAGGATCAGCAGAGCAATGCCATTCACCACCCAGGAAAGAGGGAGAGGTCCAGATCTTGGGAAGGGAATGCCTTGCACACCCTGCGATGGGGGGTCGGGGGCCCTTGCACAAATTGCTGTCGAGACAGAAGCTGGAGTCCAGCTGACAGTCGGGATGTCCCGGGACAGTGGCTTCTTCTTATCTTTTATTTTTCCAGATTTATTGGGATAAAATTAACACGTGACTAAGTTAAAGGTGTGAACTCTGATGATTTGACGTGCATACGTATCGTGAAACGTTTACCACGATAGCATCGGTTAGCACATCCGTCACTCACTGAGTATCTCTTCATTGCTGTCATTTCGGTGAAGACATTAGGGCTCGACCGTCGTAGCAAATCTCACGTGTACCATCAGGACAGTTACCTAGAGTCTCCATGCTGCACATAGGACCCTTGGACTTATCCATCTTGTACCCGGGAGTCTTTGAGTCCTTTGAGTCACGTCTCCTGTTTCCCCCACGTCTGGTACCTATGCATCAATCCGTTCTCTGTTTCTGAGTCAGATGTTTTTAGATTCCACACATTAAGTGAGATCGTATGGTATTTATCTTTCTCTAGCTCGTTTATCTCCGTGAGCACGAAGCCCTCAAGGTCCGTCCATGTTGTTGCAAATGGCGGGGTTTCTTTCTTTCTCACGGCTGACTAATATTCCTGTGTGCGCGTCACATCTCCTTCATTTCTTCACTTATTTATTCTTTCTTTATTCATCTGTGACGGATGCCCAGGTTGCTTCCATGTCTTGGCTTTTGTGGCTGATGATGCAGTGAACATGGCAGTGCAGAACTCAAGATGGCCATTTCCTATCCTTAGGTTTGTTCCCACAAGGGGGGTGCTGCTGGGTCGCAGGTGCCTCTATTTTTAAGTTTTGGGGGAACCTCCCTACCGTCTTCCACCGTGGCTGCCCCGGCTCCCGCTCCCACCAGCAGGGCACGAGCGCCCCTTTCCCCACCTCGTCTCTGCCTCCACCTCTCATGGTTCTGAGGCTCGCCATTCCAACGCACGGGAGGTGCTCTCTCATTGTGGTCGGGATGCGCCTTTCCCAGGCGGTGAGCGATGTCGAGCGTCTTGTGATGTTCTCCTCGCCTTTGCGTGTGTCTTCTCTGCAAAATTGTCCGGCGGTTGGCAGGTGGCTGGCACCACGGAAATCATCCTTTGGGTGAAATCTTGATGACCGTCTACCACGCCTATGCTCCTGCGGCTGGTGTAACAAAGGACCACACACCCGATGGCTTCAAGCCACAGAAGTAGACGATCAGCTTCCTTGGGCCAGATGCGGCAGGTGTGGGCGGGCCTGGTTCCTTCTTGAGTCTCTAGCAGACAACCGGTTCCTTGCCTTGTCCACCGTCCAGTGGCTGCTGGCATTCCCACCAGCAAAGGCAATTTTGCCGCATTAGGTAACATTCATCGCTCCTAGGGATTTGGACTCGCATATCTTCGGGGGACCATTTTCTAGGCCAGCACGTTGACTAAGACACTGAGCTAGGTCCTGGGGAAACTGTTCAGATCAGGTGCGGCTCCCGACCCCATGGCCTGGCCCCAAGCCCTATTATTCTTGTCGCCTCTTATCAGAATTCCCGAAATTCATTTTTTTTTTTTTAAACAGCCAATCCAGACTGGTTTAGAAGATGGAATGTTTATTGCTCTATGGAACTGGAAGGTGGCTTCAGGCACCTTTGGATTCAGGGGCTGAAATGCTGCTGTGGGAACATTTCTGCCCAGGTTTCAGGTCTCCTGTGCTGTGGGTTGACCTGCCCCCGTGGAAACCCCAGCACCCCCATCTTATGTCGTCCCTGCAACAATTCGCCCGATGAGGAAGAAGTCTCTTTGCCGTGTTCCAACAGGCCATCTGACTGACCCCACTGGACGGGCCGTTCCTGCAGGGATGGAGAACGTATCTGGACCCTTCTGGGTCCCTCACCCTCTGATGACTCCAGGAGGCCCTCAGGACCAGGGAGGGGTCCACATTCACCATGGCAAGCTGAGATTCTATTCCTAGAAGAAAGAAAAGAGTATCCAGCTCACTCCTCCCCTGTCCACGACCCATGCACACCACATAGTGACAGGGGTGCCCAGGAAGTCCTTTTGAGAAATACTTGTGAAAACGTTGGGCCAATGCAACTCCCAGACCCGCTAGAGTCTGCAGTTCAGGTACGGACATGGGGGAAGGAGTTGTTCTGGCTTGAAACTGCCTCCCGTAGGAGGGACGAGAAACAGTAAATGGTGCTTCAGCAAGATGGGGGTGCTTCTGGGTCCTACACGGTGGTCCTGAGGCATCACCGGCTGGTGCCTGGATCCCATCCGGGTCTGTTCCGCGCCCCTAGCTTGGGCCTCACTCCCCATCCCCTGGTCACTCCTGGTCCACGGCGGCCCCTGGCCCTCTCACAATGCACAGTCCAGGCAGTGGGAAGGAGGTGGGAGGAAGGTTTATGCACCACCTCCCACAGTCGGCTCACCGGAGGCAGCTTTCCAGAAGCCCTGGACGTAACCTTGCATCTTCTTGGCTGGCATCAGCCTACAGCCTCGTCTAGCTGCAAAGGAAGCTGGAGACTGTCATCTTCTGTCTACCTGCCAGCATCCCGACGTTGCAGAGAGGGTGTGACACAGGGACAAGTCACCTGCTCTGTCACCTGTGAATCATATCACAGATTTAAAGCCGGATTGCCCTAAGACGTAGCCCAGTTCTTTATGCTGATGAGTTAGCAACAGAACGCTTTCTTGCCCAGTTATTGGCTCCTGGAAGGCTCCTCAAATGTAACCATTCAATGAGCAACTATTCGAAGCGTGCTTTGATCACATATGAAAATCCTCAGGATCTGTTTATCTGCCTACAAAATCAGAAGCAGACACCGATCGCCGCAATCATTCTATTATGCTAACAGCAGTCTGCTTTCAGAAGTTGGATTATGTGTGCAAACACCAGTGTGATGTGCATTAACAACTACATGTTCATGAGCCAGAATCCCATTAGGAAGAAGACACGGCCGGGAGACAGAGGGACTGGAGAAAACACAGGCCAGGAATTAAAAACACAGAAGTGAGAGGCTGGGCAGGATGGCTGGGCTTGGGTTAGTGGGTTAGGGTGGTGGGATTGGAGGGGATGGACAGGAGTGGTGGGGGGGCTGGAAGCTGTGGAGGGGGTGGTGGGGTGGACGAGAGTGGAGGAGGGTGGAGGGGTGAGGAGTGGAGGGAGGTAGAGGCGAGTGGAGGGGTGGAGGGGTGGCGGGGCGAGGGGTGGAGGGGTATGATCGAGAGTGGAGGAGGGAAGAAAGGGTGGAGGGGGTGGAGGCGGGGAGGGGAGTGGGCGGGAGTAGAGGAGGGTAGAGGAGGGTGGGATTTGGTGGAGGCGGGTGGAGGGGTTGGCGGTCAGGGCCTGAGGTGGCAGGAAGCTGGGGTGCCATCTGGGCCCCCGCCTTCCCGCTTCCTGAGACTCAGACATCTGTTTGACTTAAACTGCACTTAGTCAAGTCCCGTGTTTCTGCCACAGGACGCATCTAAGAGGCTTTGTGCTGTTTCCAAAAAGGGGCTCTCGGCTGAAGTTAGTCAGACTGGAGACCGAGGCCCCGGGGGAGCCGAGGGGAGGGCCGAACGGGTCCTGCCTCTTGGGTCTGCACCTTGAACGTGACCCACCCACAGCTGCACACAGGCCAAGGTGGGCAGGAGCTCCGAGAGGGTCATGGTCCCACGGCCAGGCGCGTGCTCAGAGCAGCCCCAGGGTCTCCAGATCTGTCGCTGTTGAGGGCATGGGGAGGCGGGGCCAAGCCGGCCACGGCCAGCTCAGCCTGCCCTGCCTAGCACCAAGCCCAGGAGCCCCAACCTCTGACAGAAGGTTCTGGAGCCCCTGGGGCTCAAGTAAAGGCCGGCTCCCTCTGCAGAGGATTTGTCAGGCGCACACCTCGGGAAGGTAGGAGCCACCAGGACGGGCATCGTGGTTTGGTCCCAGCCTCTCCCCGGGGAGCAAAACAGTGCAAAGCAAGGCTGGAGGCCCTGAGGAAAGGGAAGAAGGGAGGTGGGGTTAGGTTTCCAGACTGAGGATGTTGAGGCAGCCGCGTGAGGAGCCGGACCAGGAGCCCGGTAGCGTGGGCGAGCCGCAAAGCGCACGGAAGCCGGACGCCACGGAGGCCCAGCCGTGCGTACAAGTGCAACGGTCCAGGCGACATGTGAGGCTGCGGGGTCCCTGCCGGACGCAGGTGCGTGTGTGAAGAAGGAGCTGGGACACCCACCCGCCCAAGATGTACAGCAAAGCACCATTCCTGAGAGATGCCCGGGGCACCAGCGTCAGGGGCCAAGGGGCTGAAGGAGTGGGGGCGGGGGAGAGGGCTGTAGCTGTGCCGTTTGGGTTTCAAATGTCTTGCTCTGAGCCCCATCACAGATGCCTTATGTGGGCAGGGGACCCGGCAGCCCCCAGCCTTTGATGAGGTGAGTTGATCAGGCACCACGGCGGTTCCTAGAGGAGGGACCTGGGGCCTCCTGGGAACGCACCCACCGCAGGCATCTCCCGGCGTGGGGAGGGCACATGGGTAAGGTCAGTTCTGGGACGGGGGGGTGGAGAGAAGGAAACAAATGCCCAGTCCCTGCCCTTCTCAACTCTGTCCCAGGCTTCTGTCCGCAGCTCTCTTGGCCGCTGGCTGAGCCTTCCGCGGATGACGCACCCACTCACCAACAGGGGCCCCCCCCAGGCCTTCCCAGCCTTCCCGGGCTGGGGTTCCGTCCGGGACACCCGGCACGGTCCAACTTCCCGTCGGCCAACAGTAGAACCCGGGGTCACATGTCCAGCGAGATCCTTAAAATCTCACCAGGGCATCGACAAGAAGGCACCCACTGAAAATCTTCACCAATTCTGAAACAAGTTGGTAAAATGACCAAGATCTCATTGTCCGCCTGTAACTTCCAAAAAAGTTCAACACTGGTTTTCTCAATGCTGCTTCCTTTTATTTTGTTTTTTTTTTTTCTAAAATCCAGTATTTTTATCTCCATCTAACACCAGGCCTTGTGTCTAGTTGCCTGTGTCCTTCAAGACAAATCCAGCATCATAAAGACTGAAAAGATTTCTTTCCTGCTCAAACTGTGTTTGTCTTCAAGCAAACAGCTGGGTGCTTCTCGTCGGATCACGGAGCGTTGAGCAGACACGTTCACGGTCATTCCAAGGAGGTGCGCTTCGTGTGGAACAAGACAGCCCCCACTCTTTATGCCACAGAAAATAAAAAGAAAACTTTCCGTCCTTTGCCCATCGGGGTAGGCTTTTGAGACGTCCGCGCCCTTCGTTCATTGTAGGATGTCGGACATAAATCACCATCTTGGCGATTTTAAATCAATATGTTAAAACTAAACTGCATTTCAGGGGTTTTAGAAGACACAAGTTCTGTTCCTGAAGCCATCGTTCTTTCGCATTCCGACTGTACCCCAATTCCGCGGACTCTCATGAAGACGTCACCTCCTTCCTTGCTGCCACTTTCTCACTGTCACTCAGACCGTGGGAGTCAAGTCCGGCGCCATGAATGTTCTTTGTCTCACGGTTGACACTCCATCGTCACCCACGCCGTGCTCATAAAAAAAGGGATGATTAAGCATCTTTCTGCACAAGTGTTACATAATGTCACAGATCTATTACTAGGAAGGCCTGTTTCCTCTGACCAAAGAGAATAACCTGATTTGAACTAGAAGAACAGAATGGAATTGTTAAGCCACCCTTTGCATTTTAAGCAACACTTAATTAGAAACACACTTTAACGACCAAAATGGTAAAAATCCGAGAGATTAAAATTTGAGTGTCAATTATCATAAAATTCATCATTGTAATTCTTATTAAAACTCCGTGTTTGGGTAGGTAATGATTGTATAATATGCCAATTTGCATAAGGAGCCCGGAGATGGCTTATTATTTCGATCCTACACAATTACGATTGCAGCCCCATACATCAGAGCTCTTAGCAATGTAAAATCACCGTGCTAATTAATAAGCCATTTACTGACTGCAGCTAGTCACGGCGGTCCTGCAGCTGACCTCGCGGAAGATAAGCCATCTCTGAAGTGCCTGTGTGTAGCTACAAACATAATGATGTGCCAGGAGGGAATCATTAAAAATAATTTACACAAGCCTTCATTTACAAGATCTTTTGATAGCATGCTTCCCCCGGAGTTTAGATCCAGAGAGCAACCCCTACCATTTGGAAAGTGCAGAGCAGGGGACCGAAGGAGGGTACCTAAGTGGTTAATTAAGAGCCATTCGGACGCCACAAGAGCCTCCTGAAAAATCCCTCTGATGTCTGCTGTGTCAAATGTCTCTCACAGGCAAAGCCACAAGAGGAAGCAGCCATCGCAGGCTAATTACTGGGGACGAGGAGCAGCTAAGAATGGTCCGTCACGGAGCCCAGACCCCGAGCGCCCGAGCTCAGGATTGAGCAAAGCAGTCTTTTGTGTCGCCGGGCGGGGGGGCGGGACGACACCGCGGAGTAATCACAGACGACCGCGGTGCCCGCGGAATGGCTCTCTGGACAGACAATGTCAAGTGTGAGAAGGACACTTCCGTGTCCACTTTCCGAATTTCCCCCTGATTTCTTAAGAAAATAAGCGGGGGCAAAAAATTCCGCAGAACGGGGAATTTCGCAGACTCGTTGTGAAGGAAATCAAGCGGACACGGTGACAAGCATGTAACAAAAGCCGTCGGGATCTTCGGAGGCACAGCCTCGGCGCTGCTGGTGCATACACGGACGGGTACGCACGTGCACACACAAAATGAAGCTCCAAAGACACTTGAGACTCAAAAAATATGCACTGGTCATGGCACCAAATAACCGCACGGGGCCGTTACGACGTAAAAGTGTACAAGAGACAGGAACCTGTTAGCGAAATTGGCTAAGGGGCTGTCTTAAAAACACGATTTAGGACAGTGGGTCCCCGTGAAGGGAAAATGGAACGGGGAGAAGGTTGAAGTAGACGCACTCACCATAAACGAAAAGAAATTAGACACTAAAACTCCCCGAGACACACAGGCCGGTGACAACGCGGACGCCTATGTCTGGAAATGGTCAGCAGTGGGTGACAGGACCCAACCGTTTGTGTGGACGGGACAAGTTCCAGTAACGCATAAATCACGAAATGTCCTCGCCCTTATCTTAATCTGTTTATCCGTGCGCTGAGCAGAGTGTTTGAAAGCACGATGTTGCTCAGAAGCTGGTAAGATGCTTCCATCTGATTCAAGGGGATCCCAGAGGCGGTTTCGATGCCGGGCCGATAAGCACGGCTGGTGCTCGACATTAACCTCACGCCTCAGTCTGTACCTGCTCTGCGTTTCGGGAGCACCTCGCTGTCCGGGGAGCCTAGGTTGCTGGAGGCTTTTAGGGTGGGCGAGTAGAAAGCGTGTTGGGCTAGTCTTTCAATAACGTGCGTGTATTTCCCGTGCACAGCCCTCTGTCTCGAAAACGCTGATCGCTCTCTGTATGGCTTTAGCTGTTGTGCGGCTTCTGCAGAGGAGCTCAGGCACGTAACTGCAGAACTTTGATTGTAATCCCTGTCTTTTAACCCTGGCTTTTGCCACGGAGAAGAGACTCGAATGTGAGGCATCCTTTGAAGTCCAGGCAGCCATCTCTGAGACAAAAGGAAACAAGAGAAAAATCGGCCCGTGGCCTGGGTGTCTTTAACGCCCAACGGCGCTTCCGGGACACTCCTCGTGGGCCACTTCGTGCCTGTCCAGGCTGGGCGGTGGGCACAGGCTTATCTGATCAGTCGATCCCTGTAATGATCCTCGGGGACGATCAGAAGGTGGTAGCGCCCCTACCTGAAGCCACGGAGAACCCCCCGGTACGGTACCTATTTTGTAATCAGAGACGGAATTATAACAAATGGAGGCTCTCAGTTCCCTGTCATCTTCCATCCGATGTGCAAGGTGCTTGGGAAAACACAGCAGCAGAGGCTCTCACGGGCCAAGATGTTCAGGAGTTAAAATCCGACCCGCCCGAAAAGGCGGGTCCCTCCAAAAGGCAGTCCATACACAGCAAACGCCTGTTTGCAGAGAAGAAATGTCACATCACATGTGTGAAGGGCTGCTAAATGCAGCTAAAGAAGTCAACCGAAACGATTCGCCCATGACCCAAAAGAAAAATTAGGAAAGGTAAAAAAATAGAAATTTACGGCAGCTCATAGAAATAATTCTAATGAAGGGACGCCTGGGTGGTGCAGTTGGTTAAGCGTCCGACTTCAGCCAGGTCACGATCTCGCGGTCTGTGAGTTCGAGCCCCGAGTCAGGCTCTGGGCTGATGGCTCGGAGCCTGGAGCCTGTTTCCGATTCTGTGTCTCCCTCTCTCTCTGCCCCTCCCCCGTTCATGCTCTGTCTCTCTCTGTCCCAAAAATAAATAAAAAACATTGAAAAAAAAATTTTAAGAAATAATTCTAATGAAGATAATCCCCAAACCAATGGGACACTTAAGCCCTGTGTCTTCTGAGGAAAATGTGCTCACACTTTTAAAAATTACATACTTCGAAAAGCAAATAAAATATTCAACACATTAAGGCCTTCTCTCAACCTCTTAGCCACCGCCTCTTTGCATCCGTGGTTCAGATTGCATCACCCGCTCTCTGGGCCACAGCATCCCGTGCTTTTCGGAGTGACACTGCTTCTAGCTTTATGCAAATGCTTCGACGTTCCTAACAGATACGCATAGACCCACATTTTCTATCCCATTGAAAAATAAATTATTGCGTATAAATACCAAACCGATCTATACAACGGACAGAGAAGCTAACCGACAGTGTTTGAGTCTCTTACCTCCTTGACGGTTTTGTGAATTTGGTGGGAAGGGTTCAGTTCGACCCTTTATCTATGAATCTTGAGCCATTACTGGCCACTGCGTCTATTTCCATATAATCAAAATAGGGGAAACGTGGTTTAGAAATGTTTAAGTCTGTTGTTTTTGTATGTGTGTTCATTCCTGTGGCCCAGAAGGACAGTCTAGTCCAGAAGAGTCTGGAAGATGAACACTGGCAGCAAAACTACCAAGCGTCCTACTTGGTAGGAACCTGGCAGGCCAGCCGAGGAGAAGGAAGCTCACCCAGAGAGACTTTCTAGTGGGAGACAGTGACGGAACCCTTGGCCCCACGGGACAGCCCACGCCTCGCCTCCCGTCTGTCTCCCACAGTGAAGGCTGCTAGACGCTTTTCAGCTATTCGATCCGACCAAGTCCGTGCTGAATTGTATGGTTTTTCAAAATTGGAGCTTTTGTTTTGTTTTAAATGTCCTTTCCTTTGGGAGACGGCCCCATCCCCCTTCCCAGGCCTTTTACAGACACTGTCCTCCGTGGGGGCCACATGAGAGCAGGTGCGTCAAGGAGCCGGAGTGGGAGCCCCCCGCCCCCGAGGGGAGCCTCCCCTGACCCCGCTCCCCTGGGAGCTGGAGGACCACCTGAATCGTGCTTAAGACCGAAGGATCCGCCGTCCTCCAGGAGCGCAGACAGACTTCAAAAAGTTGCAATTAAATGGGAGCTGCAGAGATTATAGGGCGATATTAACTATCATTAAGTGATTTCTGTGTGAATGAGCCAAACATGCCTTCCCACGTCTAGCTGAAAAGGCCCCTCAAACCTGCAAGTTTAAAGGTAATTTGATAAATACCTGTACTTGTTGGGGTATTTGTCTGACAGACAGACCACATGTATCACCTTTACAAAGACATCAATGTGGCTAAACACTCCACGTTGCTGTTCCCGCCCGGCAAGCTCCAGCCTGCCTCGAAAAACCACACGCTTCATCCGAGGGGGGGCCGACGCCTGTCTGCCCTGCTTTAAAGAAATTAGCTCGGTTTTCTTAAACGAATAAACAGAGGTTCCTGGACTTGAGAGCCCGTTCGCTAACATCGCACGTAAACGTTTGATCTTCTGCTTTCGGTTGAAGCGCCACATGGGGGTGGCGGCAGGGGAGGGAGGTTGCCCGGAGAGGGGACAGGCGCACGGGGCCGGTGACCTGTCCGGCCCGCGTCTGCTCCCGGGGGACCCGTGGCTGCCACTGGACCGGGGATCAAGCCACCGTGACCTCCGAAAGCACCTTGACGATAGAGCAGGGAGCCCAGGCCCTGGCTGGTGGGGTTTGGGCACGGTGGCCTCGGTGACCCTGCCCGCCCCGGCGAACACACCAGCATCCTCCCAGGCTCGTCCAGAGTCTGTGGCCCGGACGCACTCCTTTATGTCACCGATCACACACGCTGACCTAAGAAGTCACTTGAAGCTGTTGGATGACGCTTCAGAGAGAAAACGGATGTTTCCAGAACCACGGACTCTAGCACAGCAGCACTGCAAGCATTTAAATGAAGTTCAACCGCCAACTTAAAAATGGGCGAAATGCACCACGGAAAGCAGACTGCAGCGGAGTCTCCTGAGCAAGGCCTTCGGACAGTGTGTCCCTTCTGGAAGCCACGGCCTGACTTTCCAGAAGGCCATCGAAAGCAGCACCTGACACGGGTTAATTAGAAAACACATTTCACTAAGCGCTTACTGGTTTTACAAACACACCCAAAGCAAACCCAGTCGCCGCGGGGCGACCTGGGGCAGCCATTTTTATCTCCTTTCACTTCTGCAATTAGTATTCCATCCGTGCCCTCTTAACAAGGCGAAAATGGAGGTTTCCACGTTTAATACCACGTTCTCGTGCTTGCCACGCTTCGGGAGTTCTGGGCAATAAACACCTGTATCAATGGGCTGCCAGAAAGGGCTTCCTTCAGGGGTGTGGAATCTGTCTACCAAGCTCCCTGTGCTGTCTGTCTGTCTTTGGAAATGGGGGCGGGTGGATGGGCGCCAGAGGAGGTCCCCCCCCCACCACATCCTGAGGAAACGGATCTTCGGACCTGCCTCTGCTGCAGCCCAAACGCGCCACTCTTCCACATGCTATCGCCTCCTGCTACCTTCGGCGCAGACTAACGGGCCATTTTCAGTCCGCTAATAACCTGGCTTTCACGAGAGAAAATCTCTAACCCAGAATCACCAACATCCCCCTGTCGATTCATAATTATTTTCAGAAAAGGCACGGTCTGGTCTTTAGCTTTGGGTCCCCGCTAAAGAGACATGCTCGACTTTGGAGACTGCGGGGCTGGAAATGGAAAAACCCCACGTGCCCCCCCCCCTTGCAGTGGCGAAAGGGGCTCTCGTGACGACGCGATGACACCAAACCAACTTTGAACCTGTTTTCTTCCTTGTTGAGTCACCATGAACTTTTGATGTGATTTCAGGAAGCCGTAACTATCCAACAGCTTAAATTCAGAGAAGAGTGGAGATTTGGGTTTTGGTTTGTTATTAGTAACAGCAAGGGAGGGGGGAAGGCCAGTGAGGCGGGCAGAACTGCAGTGAAAACGGATGGGAGAGACAAAGTTAAGAACAGCGTGGGGCTGCATGGTATTTAACGGACAGAAGATGCGCCCTTATTTTTAGGAAGGCGGCGGCCTGCCCGGAGGCCCCGATGCACCGCCCGCGGACGCGTGGCCCGCCACACTGCCACTCTCCCAGTTTCTGTCCGCCCTGGGTTTGCCCCAGGGTTCAGGAGCCTGGAAAGGCCAGATCCAATTATTTCAAGTAGTGATAAGAACAGCAGCCCTCCGTCCGCACTCCGCGTGGGAGGAAGAGAAGACCTCGGCGGGAAGAGGGAAAGCCCTCATCTCTCTTTTCCAGATGACCGTGTAAACGACTTCTGTGGCGAGTTGCACCGGCCACAGAGCCATGCCAGTGAAACCAGGAGGGACGCGGAGACAGCGCCTGTGCCAGGGGACGCTTTTGCTCGAGAGGACGGTCTTCCCCCATTTTAAGTTAAGAAAACATATTCAGCAAGTGGCCTTAGGAGGGTGCCCAACCAATATTCCGCTTCCAGTTTGAACTGGCAAATGGGCTTCGTCGCCTTCATCCAGTTATCAAGAAAACAATGACTGACTGGAGTCAGCAGCCGAGTCGAGAACTAAGATACGGATACTTTTCTAAACAACTGTTTTTAGTCGTAGGATCGCGTATGACACGCGTGAGATGTTTTGCTTGTGATGTGCAGTTTAAGACATGAAACTGTCGACTAGGAACACAAACGAACGCGCCTCCCCTTCTGGGCCTGCAGGCAAGTTAACCGCAGCTGCGGAGGCCGGTCCGCTTAACTTAGTCCAGAGAAACGCTAATCTAATTAATGGCTTGGCATCACATGCGCGAAGTAACCGCGCTTTTTATTATCGGACAATGGAAACGTCACTACGTAGGGAAAAAGTGAAAGCTGGCATCCACTTCTGTCTTCATTTACTTGCAAATGTGTCCCGAGCAGTCACCACACACACACGCACACACACGCACACACACACAGGGCTGTGCTACGGAGCAGGTGAGGCCCAAATCTGGAGAAGCCGGGCTTCCCTCCCTGCAAGAAAACCAGCTTGTGTGAACACGCACACGCGTGTGCGTCCCGGGAGGCTCCCCGTGGAAATGCCAGCATTGGTCATTGCTGAGTCAGGCATCAGGGGCATTTTCTTTTTCTTCACTCTGCTTTGTCTTACTTTGTTACTTCCTCCAAAGAATAATTCGTGCTCTTCCTGCCAGAAGATGACAACACCGTTAACTGTTTGTAAGAGGGCGGTTCTGAGCAAATGGCCGTAGGGATGGGAAGGAGCTGGGGTCCTGCCGGGCCGAGGGGACAAAGGGTAGTCCCGGAGCCGCCAGTGTGGACAGGCGTTAGGACGGGCTGCGGTCCCGCGCGCTGCACCCCGGCTGGAGCGGCACCGGACCGCTCGGAGCCCAGCAGCTCGCAGCAGAGCAGAGGCAGTAGAAACTGGTGCAGGCCACCCCCAGGGAGCCCAGGCCACCAGCACAGGGTCACCTTGTCCTCCTTTACCTCTGACTCCACCCATGGAATGGGCGGAATTTGTTTTCCAGACTGACTTTCAAGTGTTCCTTAAGATATGAAGTCCTAGATGGAATGACAGTCACCAGCTTGAAAATAAAATGAGAGCCCAAATTCCAAACCCAAATCAAAATAGTCATCGAAAGTGATCTGATCTGCACATTTAGTTTCCGGTCTCCGATTGAAGTGTATTCTTTTTTTTTTTTTTTTTAATTTTTTTTAACGTTTATTTATTTTTGAGACAGAGAGAGACAGAGCATGAACGGGGGAGGGTCAGAGAGAGGGAGACACAGAATCGGAAGCAGGCTCCAGTCTC
>NW_026057577.1:150698778-150709479 GCF_023721935.1 Panthera uncia
CTGCACCTCCGAGGGAGCCGGCTGCTCTGAGGCCGGCGGGAGGCCTGACTGGTGGGACTGACCATGTCCCCTGCCAGCCTGGCTCCTGGCAGGAAGGAGAGCTGGCTCCATGGAGGCAGTGAGACCTGAGGACAGGTTCGTGAAGGCTGCTGGGAAAACTCACCGGCTGTGACACAGAGCCACTTTCTGCCCCGAGGGCATGGCTAGGGAGGAAGCATGCAATGCTGGACACTGGCAGCCCTCACGTGACCATGAGGCCTTCCAGCCTGGGACAGTGCTGGCTCTCCGCGTCACAGGGCGAGGGGCAGAGCACTTCTGGGACAGCCCTGCCACATCTAACTTCCTCCACGTCTGCACCCGACTCATGGTTCCCTGCTGTTCCCGTCTGTTGGAATCGGGCCTCCTATTACTGTAGCTGAAAGCTTCCCGTGGACAGAGACATGCCAGGCAGCCACACGGAGCTCAGACAGCAAAGCACTTGGTAGACTTGAAAAAAAAAAAAAAAGGCTACACCTGAGGACGCCCAGGAAGCCTGGAAGCTGAGCAAAGCAGGTTGGGCAGCCCGGCCAGACCTGGGCGGGTGCGAGAATAAACCCTGGGTAAACCCCAGCCATGTCAGAGACGCAGATCCAAACCGGAATGAAATGCAGTCCCTGATTCTTCAAAAGGAGGGTCCTTTATATTTTGACCCTCAAATTTTATCAAAGAAAAAAAAAAAACTACAAGCTTGGAAGGCAGCAAAAGCTACTAAAATTCTATCTTGTGTGAAAGGATTAAAATTATTTTTATTTTTGGGACGCTTGGGTGGCTCACTGGGGTAAGCGTCCGACTTCGGCTCAGGTCATGATCTCACAGCTTGTGCGTTCGAGCCCCGCGTCGGGGTCTGCGCTGACGGCTCGGAGCCCGGACCCTGCTTCGGATTCCGTGTCTCCCCCTCTCTTCCCCTTCCCTGCTCATGCTCGTCTCTGTCTCTCTCAAAAAAGAAATAAACATTAAAAAATCTTTTCAAATGATTTTTAGTTTTGACTTTAATGAAAATACGGAGGAACACATTTCTAACGCAGGGTAATCATGACAAGAATGGAAAGATAAATGTGTCCTCCAGGTTCCCAGGAGAGACCACGTGAAAAAGCAGGACCCAGGCAGCAAGAGACAAGAAACATCAGGATTTTCTTCAAAGACCAAAACAGCTGGAAGAAAGCCACGCACATATACGCATTTTTAAATAAGAGGCGGTAAAAGGCACAGGGCATGAAATCATGTAAACCATAGACTTCATTTTATTAAAAATGTACGTGTAGGAAAAACACTGAAATATAACACCTGCAACATTAATGGGCCAGTCAAATGAGGCAGGTGATTCACTGCCGTTTTCAGGTTGTCGATCAAGAGTGGGTACGTTTCTAACCACGAACTGAGCCTAAACTTAACTAACGCTGAATACGTGCAGATCTAGTTTGTTCATTGTCTGTTTATTTACGTGTTATTCATATGTATCCGGTAATTACATATCCAGTCACAAAAACTGGGGGAAGGCCCCTTGGCCGTGTGCTTGTAATCATTTCTGGAGCCGTGCAGTTTGCTGGTGGCTTGGACTGGGTCGTGGACGGCGGTGTCCCCGAGTGGTGACGGGTCCCCACCGGCACACCGCGCTGTCCTCGGAGCGCCTGGCATCTCCAGCACGCCCCAGCCTGTGCAGAGAACCGGCGTGCGACACGGCCCGGGCCTCAGAGACTTGGGCTTCTGCCGGGGCTGCCAGCGGACCTGGGCCTGGGAGGGGGGAGGGGTGCCCCACGCTCACGCAGTCACTCGGCAAACACTCTCCGGGCAGCCGCCCCGGGGGTGAATGTTGCAGTGCGCACACTGGGCGACTGTCCCACGGGCTCTCCTCGCTCCAGGCTTCTGGGCAGCACAAGCGGGTCACCGGGAGTGTCCACAGGCACGGTGTCTCCATGTGTGCAAATTGAACCGGTTTTCCGGGAGAAAACGTGCCCTTTGCTCCGAGCCTGACGGTGAGCGTCTGGGTGAGAAGGGGCTCCCCAGCCTTCCAGCGAGGTCATCGGGCCCGGCAGGTGCACGTCGGAGCTCACCGGTGCCAGGGACAGCCGCGGCGGGCGTGGGCACCTGAGGCCGAAGCACGGGGGTAGCAGAGGGAGGGCCGAGGGTCCTGATGCACCTCCCCCTCCGCCTGTCATCCCTCCCAGGGGGGTCCTCACACACATGAGTAAATGGCATTGCCTCCAACGTGGTATGTTGCTGAGTCTCGTCCTTAGCGTCCAGCTGTATCCCTGTGGTTTCGTGTTGTCCTTGAACACCTAGAGGGGCCTGTTCAGCTGGGGGGGGGGCACCCGGAGGTGGGGACGCTCTCTTCTAGTTGAAAGAAGCGGACGGACTAGGAGCATGGCCCAGAGCGACAGGGACACGGGGTCAGCAGCGGTCGCTTCTCGTCAGCGTGGAGGGTGACTGGGCAGAGGAAGGTCGGGTGCAGCTGGACCGGTCAGTGCCCAGGAGCTCGCCAGTCGGAGCGCGAGCCTGGCCGCCCGTCCCCTGTGCCGGATCACGTCCAATGTCACCACGGCATCTTCTCACGTGCTCTCTCCTTTCTCCTTGTCTTTCTTTACACGGCAGAAAGGTGCATTTTCTGAGACCGGGATCCGAACTCCGCTCTGAATCCCCCTTCCACAGCTGCGCCCTTCAAGGCCCCCAGAAGCACCTCAGAGGCCCCTCCGAGCAGCCGATGTGCACATTGGACCCGAGACCCTCCCGGGAGAAGCGGGGCGTGTGCTTATGACCCGGTCCTCCGGCAACGTGTCCCCTTCGGGTGAGGTGGCTGAGACCTGTGTGCCGTCCCCTGTGCTGGCCTGGGGCCGGCTGGAGACAGCCGTGCTGGGGGGCCCCCCCCCCCCCCCCCGCCCGTGGGAGGATGCTCATCTCCTGCGGGGCTCCTTCGAGGGCTCAGTCCTGCCCCGGGACGTCTGCGCTGGTGAGCAGGAAGACTGACCCCCAAGCAGGGTCTCCACCATTGGATTGACAGATGCAAACCCATGTTGCTTCCATGCTGTCAAAATCTAAGCTTTTAAGAAAAGAAGTTTCACGTTTTGTTACCCACAAGGCTCGGTGTACTTTACGCCCGGCCCACGTGGCCCCTGCTCCGTTTAGCTGCCCGTGTGACCCCAGGACTCGGCCACCTGGAAGAAGTAGGTCATGGACAGCGACTCCCATCAGTGATGAACATCGTGGCCCAGATCGTGGCCCGGACGTGACACGTGCTCCTCCCGTAGCCTGTCTAATAGGAACCCTTTCCTGCTGGTGCGGCCCATTTCCGGCGTGCTTGACGGGAGGGTGCAGAACCCCCCCAGTGGGGCAAGGAAACTTCCGGAGAGCCTCCCGTGTTTGGCATGAACGGGTTGAGACCCTTCTTAACACATTTCACTTGTGATCTTTTAAAGCTGTCAGACCAGAATGATTTTCAGTCACTTTGCTCTGGATTGGATTTAAAATCGTGTCCCAAAGGTAATAGATTAATAGATTAAAAAGGCGAAGTATTAATCTAGTGCATCGTCCTGTCTCCTTACCCGTGAGATACAGTATACCTGTCACACGGCTGTGGCACTTCTTCGATGAGGCGTCAACGGGCTCAGAGCCGGCTTCTGAGACACGCGGCCGCTGGCCGTGCGGACCCACAGGCCCCTGGTGTGACCGGCCGTGGGGGGACAGGCGTGTCCGACATCCCTGTCGCCCACCGGCTTCGAAATTGGTTCTTTGGTCAGTGCTGTGACCCACTGTGTTGATCTTCTCTACTGTCTTGAAGGAAATAAATAGAATTCTTCATTGTCTCACGCCTGATTCCCAAGGAGAGCAGAGGGAGGTGTTAGAGACCTCATTCCCGCCAACACTTTGCCTTTAAAGATTTGTGGTAAAAATGAGAGTCTGGATGAACAGCAGCCTGAAACCTGTAAACCCGGCTGAAAGCTGGCCGGGGCCGCGTGGGGAGAGGAATTTGCGAATTCCGGGCTGTGTCCCCGGGAGGCCGAGGTTTTCCTACCTCCTCCTACGTTTTGCAGTTTGGTGGCCAATTTCTGGAGCCCAAGTGGGAATTCTGCACCAGAGGAGAAACGGGCAGAATTTTCCTCCTCCCCCAGTTGAGACAAAACTCATCCCATCGGACCAGAACTCGTGTGCGGACTAGAGGGGTCCCCTCCGTGCGTCCACACTGCAGCACCCTGGGCCCAGTGCCTTGCAGGGCACCTATGTGCACACTCCCGCACAGAGCACACGCCCTCCGTGCACACCCGCCTGGGTCCCCTGCCATGTGAGTAAACCATCTTAGCCCAGATCCCGCACCCCCGTCCCCCTTTCCCCAGAGCCAGGCACACAGCAGGTGCATACTAAGAGCTCCACGCACAGAGGCACGTTTGGGTGAATCTACGCCCTACCTACCTAGGGTCCGCTGGCTCATTCTGGAACAAACTTCATACACCACAGAGGAACACTTTGGCAACTCACACGGATTTTTCTAGAACATTTTCTGGGCTTGCTTTATAGAAAGCGTGCAAGACTTTGTACTTCAGACACTACCTTCAGAGGAACGCCTCCTTATGCGGGATGACTAGAGGGCGAGACCCCCACGGCCAACACTGCCTTTGTACTGAGAACAAGCACCCACCACGCAAAATCCACGTAAGATTTTGACTTCTGAAGCTCAGGCAACTCCAAGGCGTGTTTTCCTCTCCTGAAAATTCAGAAACAAAAAATCCTTCCAGGGGCCCCTCAGCGGTCGCGCCCCCTAAATCATGAGGATGTCTGAAGTCTTGTGTCACAGGGGCCATATTTTCTATGGTGTTCTTTCAAAGTATGTTCCTGGAAAAGTACTTTGGGAGGCAGAATCTGAAAGCCTTAGAAATTATTATTATTTTCCTTTCCTCAGGAAGCAATGGGGCAGAACGGCGCTGGAGGCCGCGTGCCAAGTGTGGTCCCTGCAGGGCCCTCAGCATCTTGTCTGAAGGCTCCCACAGCTGGGTCCCAGCACGAGGGTTCCGCGTGTGTCACACGTGAAATCCCGTGACGCGGTTGTTCGTGTGATGGATAAGGTATGAGGAGGACGCGGGCCGGCGTGGCCATTCTAGTCCCTGCCTCTGCGGGGCGGCGAAGCCGGCCGGGCTCCCCGAGACTCTGGGACACACAGGACGCCGGGGAGGGGGCCAGGCACGGGGGCCGGACCCTCCTCCGGCGAGCCCCGATGCCAGGACACAGGGCAGTGGCGGGTGTCGGAGGGCGGCGTCCCTCGGGACTTTTGGTGCCGGGAGAGGCGATTGCCTGCGAGGCCATCTGGGCTCCACCTGCCGTCCCACTGGCCCCTTCAGAGATTCATGCTGCTCTCTCGTCACCACTGCCTACGGAAGCTGGGCGCTCGTCTTCCAAACACGATCGTGCTGTGAGTGCCGACACGTGACTTCCTTAGGGCCGCGCGTCTCTGCCGTGGTGCTGACTGTGACAGCGAATGTTGCTGTGTCAGCTGCTGGACGCGTGACCCCGAAGCGTCAGATGGCCTCGCTCCACTGCTTCCCAGCCGCTGTGGCCCCCGGGGCCACCACTATGAGAGGGGCGACAGCCACCCCCCAGGGTGACAGCCGAGAAGGAACGGGCAGACGTCCCCTGGGACACGGTGCCTGGGGAAGAGGCCCCGGCCGACGCTGGCCGAGGCGGTCATTTGGGACGGTGGGGACGGCCCAGAGGCGCACGTGGGGCAGGCACGCTGCACCTGACGCGCGTCAGGGGACAGTGAAGCCTGCTCCTGTGCCCTTGACGGCCATGAGGTCACGCTGTACGGGAGACCTGCTCTCCTTTCTCTCACAAGAGCGTTTTTCAGACCCAGTCACCCTGCAGTTAAAGCTGGAGCGTTTGCCGCTCGCCTGGGCACTTGACCGTCGGGCTTAGGGTCTTCCTCGTCCCGAGGGAGCTCCCCCGTCCGGTCACTGCCCCTTCTCATGCCCAGCCCGACTGAAGCCTGTATGTCGGACCCTCCCCCCCAAGGTGACGGTGCTCCGGGGGAGCCGTTGGGAGGTGACGGGGTCGTGGGGCAGGTGGGATCGGCACCCACAGAGCTTCCTACGCGGAAGGACCCAGCAAGGGGAGGGCTACCGTGTGCAACACCAGAACCCACCCCTGCGGGCACCTGGATGTTGGACTCTCGGCCTCCAGACCCACCTCTGTTCATAGGCCCCCCGGTCTGTGGAGCGTTGGTAGGACAGTCTAGACGGATACGACCGTCAGGCTCTGAGGTTCCAGGTGGATGTGTGCCCTCGGGGTGGGGGGGGGGCACTGACCGGCCCCCTACAGGAAGATTCCACTGAAGGTGCCTTAGCCAGGGGTCAGAAGGATCACAGGCACGTGACCCCGCACGGGCCCTGGCACATCGGGGAGGCGTCCTCTTCCGCTCTGACGCTTGTCCCCACGCAGAGCAGGGCGGAGCGATGAGGCTTGTCCTACTTTGTGTCAATACGTTCACTGTTTCTGACAGACCACCCACATCGTCATAAGAAATTTCTCGTGTGTACATTTCCGTCACATTTTGGGGGAGACTTTAGTTTGCATTTTTGCCTTGGGAATTCGAAACTATCTGAGAACCCCCTGAGCAAAGGGGCTCATTTTAGATGGAGAGCCACTGCTTTGAAAACTCTGGTCCTGGCAGAACAAAGCGTTCTTGCATGAGGAAGGCCCGTGCGACCTCGTTGCACGTATCTCGGAGGGCCGGGGGCTTGACCTGGGCCTCCCCTGTGCCTCGGCTTGCGCTCGTCTACAGTGTGAACCGATAAAAACAGACTCCCTGTGGTAGCGGGGGTACTGGATAAACGCTGTGCTGAAGCCCCAGAGGAGAGGTTCACACGGAGCCCGCGTGAGAGCCACGCCGATCTGGAAGAGGCCCAGCCGTGGTGAGCCCGTGGCGACCCCCAGCTCTGTCCCAGGGCGGCCCGGTCCCCCTGCCCCGTTCTGAAACCAGCCCCGTCGGCAAGTGGCGAGCCCCCCGGGGCACCCTGCAGTCCTAGTGTGAATAGTTTCAGGGAAGAACACAATTTGCCAAGAACATCCAGGACTCTGGCTGTCTCGCCTTTGAAGACTTTGGGAAATTCAGATAGCATGTGATGTCCAGTGCCATAATTTATACTTCAGAAGATACTGATGTGGGGAAATGTAAATCTGGCTAATTTATTGGCAATGGTTGGACTCTTCTCCCTGTGGCACATCTGTAGATGATTTCCCTCCACGATCTGTTCCGGGGTTTCCTGGTTATCAAGGCCCCAGCACATCTGTCTGCCGCATGAGCTCAGGGGAGCGCCCGCCTGCCCCCAGGCCAGCCTCCTACCCCCCCTGCCCCCCTCGCCCTGGAACGGCCTTGTCCTCTGCCTGCCGCCAGAACGGACGGATTTCACACGCAGAAGGGTGGGGGTGGTGAAAACACTGTTCCTTCCGCAAGATCGTTCTATTTTTCCTTGCTACGTTTCGATCTCATTTGCCAATGCGGTGGGATCAGTGATGGGGCATGTGGGTAACGATGTTGGGTTAATATCCGGCCATTCTTCAGAGAGCCCCGGTCACACCTTTCACAGCCTAAAGACCGTCGGATTTGGCCAAACTCACTGTCCAGAGGGGGTTGCTGTCCCAGGCTGTGTGCACGTTGCCCAGGGTTCCCTCACGAAGCAGGATGCACCTCTCCTGACAACGGCCCGTCTGACCCTCCTCAGAATCCGTGGCCAGGGGGTCACCCCTCACTGCCCTCAGTGCCGGCATGCTTCCTTGTCAGCATCACTGATGATCGGGTTTGGAGGCCAGTTCTAGAAGCTCAGAGGGTCTGGCCAGGCAGGTGACACGCCTACCCAAACCAGAGAGGCATGTGAGTGATCAGTAACATGGCAGTGACAGGGCTCTGCCTGGCTTCCAGTTTTCACGCCAGAGGCAAAGGAAGTGCGTGCGAAGAAAAAACGGCTCTTATCGCGCAAGAGGCCAACAGACAAAAGAAAAACTAAAACTGGTCGAAAAACCCCACCTGGACAGGTGCTCCCGTGAGAGTGGAAACTCAGTGTCTCTGGTCCAGGCTGCGGTGACCGCCGTCCCCAGCTGGTGTCCAGGGCTCCCAGCAGGTGACATCAGCAGGTGCATGGGGATGGGCAGGCTGTCTTGTCTCCATGGGGGTAGGGTCCTCCTAGCTTTCGCAGTTGACATTGGGACTTCAGTCCCACGTGGACACCCGGGAACCCTCTGACTGCAGCCAAGATGAGCCTGTGGGGATGAGGTCAAGGTGCTCGGTGTGGGTCTGTTCCCATGAGGGTGGGGCTGTGGTGTGCCTCCCGTCTCACAGCCCCGTCTGCCCCCTTGGGAAGACTCCAGGCCACCGGGCAATGCCACTGGTCACCTGTGGCTCCGGGCTGCTTCCATTCCCACGGACAGAGGAGATCTGGACATCACAGCTGCTCAGAGTCTTGGATGGGGCCGTTCCCTCTTTGTGCGCTGTCTGCCTCGTGGGCAAACAGAAAGCTTTTTGCATCATTGTTAGATTCACTCTTCCTGGTGATTCTGCAAGATGGGCAGGCAGCCGGGGGCACTGGCCCCAACGGTCAGCAGTGAATGTGCAGCAGAGATCATTCCCTGCAGACATGACTCCACATTCCTGCCATGTGAGTCCGCACAGGACTTGGCCCAGCAACTTGCAAAGAAGGAAAGACAGAGCCGGCGACTGAGAGGGAATGTTACTGTTCACAGCCCTTGATTCCATCAAGTCACGTGGCAACAGAAGGAACAGGGCAAAGGGACAAACCCACGCACACAAGGTCACGGGGCTGGCTGTCGAGGTCGGGGCCACGTGGGTTGCTGGAGGGCCCTTATCTCCCAGCCTTGACAGCTTCCACAGAATCTCGGGAGAGGCAGACGGAAGGACAGAAGGAAAGAAAGAAGGAAACACAGGGGGAGGAACGAGGGATGGCAGGAGAGGAGAACCTCCTGGAAATGAGAGAACGGGTTTTGTCGGAGGCACAGGCTTCATTCCAACACAGACGGCCTCTCCCTGCTGCTGACTGAGTGCCACAGCACTGAGCTCCTGCAGAGGTGGGAGATCGGAGACCACGTCTAGTTCCTGGAAGCAAAGGTCAGGAGCATCGTGTGAGGACTGTGGGATCAGGGATCAGTGTCAAGACTGTGGGATCGGGGATCAGTACCAGGACTGCAGGATTGGGGATCAGTGCCAGGACTGCAGGATGAGGTATCAGCACCAGGACTGTGTGATCAAGAACCAGCACCAGGACTGTGGGATTGGGGATCAGCACCAGGACTGGAGGATCAGGGATCAGTGCCAGGACTTTGGGATCAGGCGTCAAAACCAGGACCATGCACTTCAACTTCTCTGTGCGGTAGTCCAGTGTCCAGTCCCCAGGGCAACGCCAGGGGCCCTGGGCAGCTTCGTGGGGCACTGTGTCCTCATATGACTTTTTGTATTCATCTTCTGGAACTTCTATAATAGAGTCCCACGGGTTTGGGGGCCTCCAACAGCAGAACTTTATTCTCTCACACCTGGAGGCCAAGAGTCCAAAATCGAGGTGTTGGCATGACCACACTCCCTGGGGAGACTCTACGGGGGGGACCCCTCTTTGCCTCTTCCAGCGGCCGTTGTTCCCTGGCTGGTGCCTGACCTTGGAGATTCCTTTTCTCTCATGTCTGTGCTGGGATCGCAGACCAGGGTGATTTGCCCTCTTCAAGGTGCTTCGTGCCACGGTGGCCTGTGAGCCACAGAGCCTCATATGCGATGGCACAGGGTCCACACTGACTGTGCCAATGAACCAGGGAAACCTGATAATTTCCTGTGGACCAGCTTCAGAAATCAAAACCATCCTTTCTGCTGTATTCGTAGCCAAAACAGGCAAATGCTCTTCCAGATTTAAGAGGGTCATAGACTCTATCTGAATGGGAGGACTGTTGAAGAAATTCGTGGCCATTTTTCTTAAAAAGACTATAACAGTCTACTCTCTGGTCACAAGTTATTTACATTCTGTCCCTGTGCAGACTTGTTCGAGACCATTCTCAATCATCCTGGCAACAGGATCAGGGTCCGCGTGAGGATGAGGTTTCCGTGGGTGGCTCCTCTCAATCTGGAGACCTGGGTACAAAGGGCCCAATCTCTCTTTCTGTAAGAAATGAACTGAGTTTGTAACTGAATATTCTTCTCGGTCCATTTCCTGATGTCAAATGTAGCTTGAAAATACTCTTTTCAATTGTGGGCTGTGTCTACATTATGTCAGTCTGAGTTGATATCATTCCCTTAAAAACACTGTGGGTTTCCCCTGTATCATTTCACATTTATTCCATTAGTCAAAAGCCACACCCACAAACACTTCAAGACAAATCCTCCTCTTGAGCATAAAGTGGGAAAACAACCAAAAAAATTATAGGGACCCTATCGTTTAACACACAGGCTTGTGACCTGACATTCTTGAAAGACTTGCAAGTTCAAAAGGGTCTATAAAGCACTGCTTTAAATCTTTTTCTGGAGAGGCTGAAAATGGGTAATAGTTTATTTTCAAAGCCAGCAAGCCCTGCCTATTTATATATTTTTTTCTAAATGCTGCTTGGGGGCGCCTGGGTGGCTCAGTCGGTTAAGCCACCGACTTCGGCTCAGGTCATGATCTCGCGGTCCGTGAGTTCGAGCCCCGCGTC
>NW_026057577.1:150709579-150713208 GCF_023721935.1 Panthera uncia
CAACCGACTTCGGCTCAGGTCATGATCTCGCGGTCCGTGAGTTCGAGCCCCGCGTCGGGCTCTGTGCTGACAGCTCAGAGCCTGGAGCCTGTTTCCGATTCTGTGTCTCCCTCTCTCTCTGACCCTCCCCCGTTCATGCTCTGTCTCTCTCTGTCTCAAAAATAAATAAACGTTAAAAAAAAAATTAAAAAAATAAATAAATAAATAAATAAATGCTGCTTGAAAATGGAGTAATTCCATCTCTAACTCATCATCCTTTAACCGTACCATATAATATTCAGCTGAAAAAAAATTGGTGATTTTAGCATTCTGCCTAAAAATGTCCTTCAACGAACCCACCTCCTTATTGCATACATGTGCTATTTGCTCCATTATTTCAGGCAACATTTTGCTAAAATTTCCATCACTGAAGAGCAAAGGTCTGCATTCCTCAGATAATATTGCCTTCGCCTTTTACTGGGTTTTCACTGAGAGACACCTGCTGTTACAACTGCCTGGCTTCTGCTAACAGCCTCCTCGGGCCTCTCTAGTTCCCTCCAAACCCAAACTGACACAGTGTATTTTAGGTTTTTATTATGGCAGCACCCCCCTCCCAGATTGCACACACTATTGACGCAGAAAAGAATCCCCAAAAACATAGCGACCGGTGTAAACCATTTTATTTTGCTAATATATTCAGGGAATCAGGAGTTTAAACAGGACACAGAGGAGACGGTGTGCCTCTGATTTTCAATGTCTGGGACCTTCAGTTCCAATTGGCCCCATAGGAAGGGAGGACAAAATGATCTGAAGCCGAATTTAGCAAAGCTGTCTGGGCCCGGAACCGTCAGCCAGAATGCTTTTGTGAGGCTGGCCTTCTCGGGCCTGCCGGGTTCTCCGATTCCAGGGCTCAAAAGAGCCGATAAGCTGCATTGTGTGCTTTCAACGAGCCTTAGATGGCATAGAATGTGCCTCTGTTCCTCCGTGAGGGCTGAAGGAGACACTAGCCACCCGCGATTTAAGAGGAGGGGACTGCATCCCACACCTCAAAGGGAGGAACAACAAAGACTTCTGTGGCTGCTTTTTCTTTCCCTTCGGAGCTGCCCGGCGCATTCTGCCAAATTTAGACGAACCAAACCAATCCCAAATAGTGAAACTGCCAGACAGTGGAGGGCAGAAATTACTTTCTATTCAGTCGTTAATGGAATTCATCCCTCCATCCGTCCATCCGTCCGTCCACCCATCCGGCCACCCACCCACGTACACGTGGGCTTATCCAACATCTGAGTCCCCGCTGTGCAGCTCCCACGACAGGCCGCACACAGCTGGGCCCCCTGAGACCCTGGCCACCCCTTTTCGTCTCCACTGGCTCTGCTCTGTCTCAGGAGACCCTCCTACTCCAAGGGGACTGTGAAATCCTCTTCAGTGCCTCTTCTGTAAAAGCCTCCCACCTGTTGTCCACCAGCAACTAGAAAGTTCTCTCTAAGATGCACGACAGGCTACGCTTTCTCTTGTTCACAGTGTTTCAGGCTCTAGCGGCTTCCTGCCCTGGAGGGTCCCCCAAAGCCGCGGCGATTTGGGCTTGCCCCTCTGCCCGGTCTTGGGATCTCAGCCACTCCTTCCTCTAGCTCCAGGCCGGATGCACAAGCTCCTCCCGGGTTTCGAGGGCCCCCTTCACCCTCTCCCTCTCTCCCTCCCGTCCTGCTCCCACCGCCCACCATAAACGCCTCTCCCCTTTGGAGCCATTTTTCACTCCCAGGGTAGGCCCGGTGGTGTCCCACACAGGCGTTTTCCTGTGCCCGTGTCCAAGTCTGTGGCCGCGGCTGGACTCCACCGAGGGTGGGTCAACGTGCCAGGCCTCGCGCCAAGCAGCGCGCAGTCAGCTTCTGTCCGACTGTTTCAGGAAGGGCTCCTTCACATGACTGTGGTCCCTTCAGTGCAGGTGAGCCTGCAGGCTGAGGGGGAGGGGCCCGCCCCTGGGGGCCCCACGTTGGTTCCCCGCCTTGTCCTGACCTTGGAGGAGGTCGTCCGCCCCGCGGGGCATGGGAGGAGAAGGGATCAAAGTGCCAAGCGCCGTGCAGGGGCCGCTGGGAACCCAAGTTCTTTACCCACGCGCTCTGTGGGAGGCAGGCTCTTAGGGCTCAGTGGAGTAAGGCTCGGAGGGGTGAGGCGGGAGAGACGGCGGGGTGGCTGGCCTGCGGCCTGCAGGAGCGCCGACTGTTGGTCAATGTCACGGGAACGGGATCCGTGCTCGCCGGTCATGGCTTGCCGCGGAGGGACTCAGGCGTCGCACCGCGTATCCACAGCCAAAGAGCGCTACGTGGGGGCCGGGGACCCGTGCGTGAGCCTGTCCCCGTGGCGGGGACCAGCGTAACCTTACAAGTCTGCTGGGAACGCGTGTGGCCACTCTTCCCAGGGCCGAAGGGACCTGCGTGAACTCAGGCTTTGAGTCCAGGGAGGGCAGGCCGTGTGTCGAGTCTCACATCCAGCCAAGGGGGCAGTCCGGACGGGCTCCCAATTCTGACGCCCCGCAACCCATGCGAGGTGCCTGGACAGGGGGTGTCAAAGGTGGTCGGTCTGAAGGTCGACGTGGGAATGGACGCTTTCGCACCCCGAGGGGGAAGGTCAGAGTCGCCGTCCCGGGCGGGGCCCCTCCCCCGCCTCCTCCCCGAGCTGGAGTTTGTGGCGGTGACACGGAGTCTGCAAGCAGGAGCCCCCATCCAGCCGGAGCTCACCCGCCCCCCGAAGCCGGGTCTTCCCTGGCCGGGCAGGGGGGCAGGGGGACCCTCTCCGGCGGACGGAGCCTCCTGCCTGCTGCTCGGCACGGCACCGGCTGGCGGCTTCGACAGGCGTGCCTTTGTCCTTGCTGCTGACTACGCCCCCCGGATCCTCGCGGGGGGCGCCTCCCCACCGCGGCTGCGGGTTCCGTGCACCGGTGTGAGCCTGTGCTTCCTCGGAGCCGTTTCTCCTCGACGAGCTTGGTGGGGGGGGGGGGGTCTTGTCAAGGTGGGGTGACCCTTCACAGAGGGAGCTCTGCTGTCCCCGCCCCGCTGGCTATTACGGCACCAGATGTATTTAATTATCACCACGCAGGCTGAACACCCAGCCTCGCCGTTTCCCCCGTAGCAAGATGATGTGTGCGTGTGTGTGAAAAAACGTAAACAGATTGTATAACAAAGTGTTCTCTAGCTGTCAGCAAGAGCTTTGAAAATAAAACACTTCCCTCCCAACTCACAATTGGCTGGCAGTCGGCACATAATGAATAATCGCTCCGGGGACCCGCGGAAAGATGTGTGGGAAAACTTTAATTAAAAGCTTGTCAGTACAATTTTACCTGGGTGACATCACCCGCGTGAAATGCCGCTGCGGGCTTTGTTGTCTGTGGGATCGCGGGGCACGCTCTTGTTTTGCTGACGGCAAACAATTGAGAAAGGCCTTTAAGGGCTGGCGGTGGGTGGACGGGAGTGGGAGGCAGCCGCTGGGCTCGGTGAGACCCCGTCGCGTGTGGGGGGCCGGTTTGGCAGCTGCAGCTGCGGGTCCGCGGCGAGGCGGGGGCAGGGCCGGGCCCGGCGGTGGGGGGTGGGGGGGGGGGGCAGCGGGGGGCCCGGGGCTTTCGGCGGGGGGGGGGGGGGGGGGGGTCCCGGCCGGGG
>NW_026057577.1:150713308-150737430 GCF_023721935.1 Panthera uncia
GGGGGCCCTGGGGGTGCCCGGGCACCGCGTTCACCCTGGAGGCGCCCCCGAGCCCTCCCGCCAGAGCAGACGGGGGCAGGCGGCCGGCGTGGGCGGGGCGAGCGGTGTCCCCGGCGGGCAGGCTGGCCGGCCCCCTCCCTGGACGAAGCCGGACTGGAGAAGACGTGCCCGGTTGGAGCCTGAGCTTCCAGATTTTCCAGAAAGCAAAAGTGGAAGCAGGGAACGTGGGGGGTTTTCTGTCCTTCCAAACGCACCTCGCTAAGCGCTTCCTCTCGCCAAACCAGTCATTTGCAGCTGCACCCCAACTGAGGACGCCCACTCCTGCCTCACCTCTGCGTGAGTCGTCAGAACGAACACCCGACCCTCCTTGGCCTTCTCGGGAGACTTTGGAGGTTAGAAAGAGAAATTGAGTTTTGACCCGCGCAAAGACCTGCGGGTTCCCGAGGACCGACCGAGTCAGCGCTCAGGAGGTGGGAGGTTTGGGATTTGGCAAAGGATCCCACGTTCCGGCTGTTCCCCCCTCTAATTTGTTACGAGCCTCGTTCCTAATATTAACGGATTAATTGCAAGTGAAAGCAATTAAATACTAATGAATCCATTTTCTGAACAATGCCTTTCTTTTATCTATAAACCGTTTACATGCGATATTTTGGTAGCAATTAAGTATCACAGTACAGCCCAGCGCTTTCCGAACCGTGTTCGGACAGGTGAACAGGCCCTGGCCGCTTGTCGCTATCACCTGAGAAGGTTGAGCAACAGGGTGGAGAGGGGGTGCGGCCAGGGCTGACCCACGGGCAGGCACGGGCTGCAGGGGGCGTAGGGAGCAGGTGCACTCCGGGGTCCCGCCGCGCCCGTCCTGTGGCCCTGACCGTGGTGGACCACGCTCGCGTCTGTGCAGCCACATCCCCCTTGCAGGCGTGAAGGCGAGCACAGCCTGAGCTCCCCAGCGGGAGGAGCCAAGCGGACTCCGCTGGAGAAGCCGGACAGCCGCCAGGAAGGCCCCAGCCCCTGGCTCCCAGAGGAAGTATTCGGGGGCAACTTCCTCACGTCAGAGGTGGCTGTTCCAGCCCAGGCAGGTGTCCACCGGGGGTGGGCAAACTCATCTGGGGCAAAGACGGGCGCGGGTTTCATTATGAGCGGATTGAACCCCACTCGTTCATTTGCGAGCTCATCAACGGCAGCCCAGCTCTCTAATCCTGGGGAGGCTCCCAGGCCAACGGGTGACCTTTTAAAGGAGCCTCGTGTCCCACGGCTGCTCCGAGGACAGGATGCATTCTAGGCCTCAGCTCGAGAAGGGACAGGGCCCCGTTCTTCCAGCGGAAATCCCAGACACTGAGGTTGTGGGGGACGCCGTGGCCGCGGGAAGGCGGTGCCCGGAGAGCCGTTCCCGCCGGGCCATCCAAGTTCAGATTGAGGGCCGTTCTCTGTCGGCGGGGCTGCTGCCTGGGGCCCAGGCGCAGCTCGCCGAGCACAGAGAGGGTCTTTGTAAGCTGGTCTGATGGTGTTCTTTGGCATTTCCCTGGTAACGAACCCATCCATGAATGTCTCCAGGAGCCTGGGCTGCGCCCCTCCCCCTCATGTCCTAGTCCCTCCCTCCTTTTGCCTCATTGTTTCCCACACTGAACCCCATTTCTGAACTGGGGGGGCTGCCGCAGGGCCCTCATCATCCTCTGCAGAGAGGCCTACATGCATTTCTGGGTCTCTTTTCTGCTCACCCTCCTTTCTCCATAGCTTCTGTTTCTTCGCCAACGTTGCTGTCGTCGTTGACAAGGACATTTCTGAGATCCTGCACCTCCTGAGTGAGGGGACGCCCGCTTCCCACCCGCAAGAGGGCCAAGCATGCCTTTTCCCTCCCTTCCAACCTCTCCAGCTGAGGGGGCGCAGGTAAGGATGTGGGTGTTCTCAGGAGCCCCTTTGCAGAGGCCTTTTCAGAAATATCCTAGTTCGGGGAGTAAAACAGCGATTTCTCTAAGGACATCGTTTTCAGAGACTTGCTAAAGTCACGAATACTTGTAGGTGAGGTCGAGTGTTCCGACACAGATTATTGCTTCCAGAAAAACTTACTGGGTCCCCACTTGCCGCCCTCCCTGCTGCTGTTGCTCTGCTGGGGAGACGGGGTTTAGTGTCGGGCGGGGACGGACGTGGGACCCGGGAGGAAGCGGGAAGGTCTGGGTCGCCGGCGTGCTTCAGAGACCCACCGTGGGGCCGCCCAGACTCGCCCTGCTGACGGACTCAGCACTTGCGGTGTCTTTTACACAGGAGGCCACGTTAATCCAGGGATCCCCCACCCGGCTCGAGAGGAGTCGGTTTGCTAAACCGGAGTACACACATTACAGCTATCCCACGACCCGAACCTGCGGATCTGATCCGCGGCTTTCTCTGCAAAGTCGGGTACCATTCCCCAGCGTTAGTGATTGCTCTGGACTTTGTGTTGACATGATTTGCGATAATCCTGGCTCCCGTGTCTTCTCCTAGCTTGTTGATACAAATGTCTGTCTTTTGCCTTTCTGTTGTTGGCTTAGTGTGGTTTTACATGAGTCATTATGTATTGTTACCCACAGATAACTTGCTTTAAAAACGCTTCTCTGAGAATTATTCATACTACTTTACAGAAGAGGCCTCGCAATTAAAACCATCGAGTATTTGTCCAGGAGAAGATGGAAGGATTAATGGAGCGAAGTTCCTTGTCCGAGGAAGGCTGACATACAGAGGGCATCTCCACATTACAAAGGCGGCCTCCACACTGACCAGGAGACGAGGGCGTATTTCCGGTGTGCAGGCACTCCTGGCCAGCCGTTTGGAAAGAAGGAATGTCTTATGTTGAAAAAGAAAATGACGTCTTATGTGAAAAGCTCATCTAAAACAATACGAATACGTGTCTTACCTGAAAATGAATTTAAGGTGTGGAAAGTATTAAAATACGAGAAATGAAACCATGAAGGTCAGGAAGAAAATTCAGTGCATTTTTGTTTCATTGGTCTGGTTTGAAGAAGGACTTCCAAATACGGATCGCGATTATTCTGAAAAAAGAACGAAAACTTTAATTCACATGTAGAGTCTACTTAAGACAAATAAAAACGAAAATGAAGTAAGAAGATGATGGAATGGGAGAAAGAAACATTTTTTTACAAAGAAGGGAGCGCCACAAATCGGGAAGGGGGGGCCACACGCAAACAGAAGGACGCCGAGGTCCAGGCACAGACGCGGCTCAACTCTGGCTCAGCGCACGCGCCCTGCCCACCTGCCCAAAGTGCCCAACGTTGCAGATGGTGGGAAATCGAGAATAAAATGTCCATGTTTAAGCTGGCAAACATCTAACTTTTGTCGGGTGGGTCAGGGGCACTCTCCCACACCCCATGTCATGTCCGGTGCTGCTTGAGGAAGTTAAAAAATGTATTTAAATTCAAGATGTACAAGGTCATTAAGAGAATGATTTCCCCTTTCCTCTGTGTTGCTGCTGTCTGATTATTACAATCTGCTTTTCCTCATTATTGTTGATAAATACATAGCCCTTTCCTAACAAGAAGAATAGTGATTTGGAGATTAAATATTCTTCCTCACATGTACACATTTTTCTGAAGTTTATTTATTTTATTTTGAGAAAGAGAGACAGAGGGAAAAAGAGAGAGAGAGAATGAGAATCCCAAGCAGGCTCCAAGCTATCAACGCAGAGCCTGACATGGGGCTCGAACTCACCAACAATGAGATCATGAGCTGAACCAAAATCAAGTCAGTTGCTCAACTGCCTGAGCCACCCAGACGCCCCTGTATACATCTTTTAAGCTCTAAACATTCCAAATCAAATTTTCAAAGTAAAAGTTATTCTTGAGTTAAACCCCACCTCGGTCCTGAAACAAAGTGGGCTGGCTTCTCATCGAGACACAGAAGTCTTGGTGCCTTTGGACGGGGAGACGGGACAGTGTGGAGCAGGAGGGGCCAGAGCGTGTCAACTTGCCTGGCACACCCCTCTCCCCTTGCCACTGGCTACTTTGAAAACGAGAAGAGGGCGCCTGGGTGGCTCAGCTGGTTAAGCGTCCGGCTTCGGCTCAGGTCATGATCTCACAGTCCGTGAGTTCTCCCTCTGTCTCTGCCCCTCCCCTGCTCATGCTCTGCCTCTCTCTGTCTCAAAAATAAATAAAAACATTAAAAAAAATTTAAAAAAATTAAAAAAAAAAAAGAAAACGAGAAGAAAAGAAGACTGGTTATATAACGAATGCGTCCACGAGTTAACAAACTTAGGGACCGTTGATGCTGTTGCCCTGGTCAGACTTCTCATAAAGGGGCGCAGGACAGAAGACGAACAGCCTCCCTTTCCCCGTGACCCACGGAGGACGAGCCCTTCCCGCCGAGAAGTATGGAGGTTTCATCACTGCCTGGGAGCCTGCCGGACCCCCCCCCAGTGGTCACTGAGGCCTGGGGGCACCTCTTCTTGGGGGACCATGGTTTTCTGAGCAGAGGTTGGATCTCTGGCACCTTCCGTAAGTTTCAGAGTCTGTAGCGGCCTTGGGCTGACAGGGGAGCCCAGCATCACTCCTTGTTGGCGCCCTGATCCTCGGGACTTCTTTGATGACGGGACTTGGGGATACAAAGTATGAACCTAAGCTTCTAAGTCTCCCACTCTTTAATTTTTTAAAAAAAGTATTTACTTATTTTTGAGAGAGGGAGAGAGCGAGCACACAGGCAGGGGAGGAGACACGGAATCTGAAGCAGGCTCCAGGCTCTGAGCTGTCAACACAGAGCCCGACGCGGGGCCCGAACTCACAAACCACAAGATCATGACCTGAGCCGAAGTCTGAGGCTCAACCGACTGAGCCACCCAGGCGCCCCTGAAGTCTCCCATTCTGTTTAGCTTTTCCTGGTTAACCCATCACTTCTTTCTTTTAAGCCCTAACCCCTCAGAGGGCACACAGACAGAATTCGGGTTCGCTATGAGAGAATTCGGCACACGTGAGGCGCTCTGTTGCAGGGCTCGTGAACCCTAGTGCGCACCCCCTGGGCGTGCCGAGAGCCTGCGGGGGGCAGAGCATAAAGCGTTGTCAGGAAGTGGAGCCCCGAGTTTGGAAGCTGTCGATCCCGCTCTTGGTTTTGTAGGGGTGGGATCCCACCGCCGGCTTCGCGTCTGCCCGCCGTGGCTGCTGTCACGGGCAGGTTGTTTTCAGCACAGCCGGTGCCTCTTCCGTGGTGGGGTCGATTGGCTTTCCGAGATGCTCTGATGTTACCTAGCCCACGAGACTTGTGCCTCTCTGGCCGGACACTACTGGGTTTGCATCCTTTCCGGCCAGGGCTGCCCTGCCCGAGGTGTGGCATCTGTAAACAAATGTGTGTGATGTCGTGTGCATGGTTTCGCTCAGAATTAAGAGCGAGGCATTCCTTTTGCAAGATGTCTTCATCTGTTTGAAACAATGTATCAAAATTTTGCCTTGGTTCTGGAGGCGTTCTCCAAATCCATGGTTTCTCGTCACTGGGTGCTCTACAACTGTGTCTGGAACAAAGACGCGGACCTGCCCGGGACAGAGGGGCGGTGGCCAGGGACAGCGACCCAGTTCACGAAGTCTGACTGAGTGCACGAGGTGGGAGCTGGCCTCAGCATCGCCCCTTCCACTGACCAGGCTTCTCCCCCATCTCCCCTGCCCCTCTCGGCATCGCCGTCCTGACGCCAACCTCTTGCACCAGAGTTGAAGTCGTTTTCCGTGACAGTGGATTGGAACTTGTGAATTTCCAAGAACCAGTAATGAAAATAAATGTATGTTAGGATGGACAAAAGGTTGCCAGCTCTTACCTGAACGAAAAAAGACAATAAAAGTCAACAAAACCAAAACGCGTCTACTCTTAGATACCATCACCAGCTTTCATGAAGGAAAGGCATTTTAACACCCGAACTATAGAAAGTTGAAACTCACAATAAAGAAACATGCTTTCCAAGCACAGTGGGTTGGCAGCTTGGTAACCCGCATACACTACATTTTTCTAGTTTTTTGTATCCGCTCGCAGACCGCTGGAACTTCCGCGGCTGAGTGGTAGTTGGGAGCCACCACCCCAGCGCGTGCTTCCCTGCGTCTGTGTCCTGTCGCTTCCTTAGCTATCAGTGGAAGGAAGCCCGGTGATTATTTCGTCTCAAGGCAGGAATAATTTACAAATCTTCCCAAATATACTTCTGTCCATTGGAAATGGATTAAACATAAACAGGTAACAGAGTTGCTTCCAGAAGAATCGCCTCATTCATCAACTTTTACTCCAGCTGTTTGCCAACTTGCGCATTAAGCCAAATCTCATTCCTAAAGACTGCTTTGATCTCCTCTGCCTGCCATCCTGAGAATCTCATGTAATGTGAGCTGTGTTCTGTGGTAATTTCGTGATGTGGAGTCAGCTGAGGAATCCATTGGCTTTGGATTCCGTAATGTATGCACACCGCTGGCTTTGTGCAACACAGAGCATTTCAAATAGGCAGACTTTCATTTCTTTGTCTGAATTTGTTTTGGCCGAGAACACTGTGTCACTGCTCGGGCCCGCCAGTGACACGGGATCGGAGCTTATTATTTAAGGATCGGAGCTTAAGACAAAACAAAAACAGAGGCACCGAAGCGGACGAGGCTACACCTTTGCAAGAACACGCAGATCAAACGATCAGCTTGTTAAAACTTTGCTCATTTCGGTGTTCTCAGATTGAGCTATGCAAATCATCCTCGAGGAAGCGCAGAACTGAATGATCGTCTTGATGAGCCCAAGACGTCAAAACAATCCAGCTCGAGAGAACAGGTGTAAACAGGGCTGCTCTGTTCCGCAGCAATTTAAGCACGAGAGCACAGGGCTCCTTGGGTTCCAGCCTAATACACAGAGTTTTCAGGGTGATCAGACCGCTGTTTATCCAGGCACACCTAATGTCTAGGGTAGACTGCCTGCCAGGGCTCTGAGCTGTCGGCTGAGTAAATGAATGACTTTCTCGCTCCTCTTCAGGTTACTGAAGAGCTTTGTCTGTGACAAAGGAAGCCAATCACCAGCTCAAAGGTGGCACAGTGTCAAAATCACCTTTGGGTTTCGGAGCCTTTCCATCCATAGATCTGGCTGGTCACGTAATCCTGCAGATGGTAATGGTGGGCGATGCTGGCTGGAGTCTTTGCAGCAGATAGGACGGGAGAGGAAGAGCGTGGCTCACGTCCAGCCTCATCAGAAGAGCGGAGGGGGTCGGTACCCCAGGTGCACAGGGATGATCGGTAGCATATTTGAGTCGTACCAGGAAAGTCGGAAGGTTGTTGCTTGCATAGTGACCAGACTAGAATTACATTTATAAGTGAACGTCTCCTCTCTTCAAGATGACGGTGGGGGAGCCATTTAACTCCAAGCCCATTTTAACTTGTGGTACGGAACGTTCAGAGTCGTCGGTCTACGTTGTAGTATGGTCTTCTGTGACAGTAAACACGCTTGGCTGAAGGTGGAATCACCACGAGGAACTAGCCCGAAATCTCGTAACACCTCGCAGGCGAAGAAAATGTAAACACAAAATCCAATAACCAATAAAGCAATGCTATTTATTTGGAGTCTCCAAATAAAATATGTTTATAAGTAATGAAACTGATTGTTTTTGAGATTTTTTAAATGTGGTTGGTAACAAGGACGCTTGGATGGCTCAGTCTGTTAAGCATCTGACTCTTGATTTCGGCTCAGGTCATGATTTCATGGTTCGTGAGACCTAGCCCTGCATTGGGCTCCATGCTGACAGCACAGAGCCTGCTTAGGATTCCGTCTCTCCCCCTCTCTCTGCCCTTCCCTGCTCACTCTCTCTCTCTCTCTCTCTCTCAAAAAATAAATAAACTAAAAAATAAAATAAAATGTGGTTGGTAAGATAATTCCAAAAGGATTTTTTTTTAAGTTCTGACATTTTAAAAACATGCTTGCATGATTGGGGTAAGCATATACTAAAACTAACACTTGTGTTGTTGAACACAACAAGACATTAGGTGTCATGCTAAGTGTTTTCTATGCATAATGTCATTTAATTTCCATAGAGACTTTTTATCTCAACCCATGGTTTCTTTTGAAGGACAATTATCTTAAAAACATAATAAATTTCCTTGTGCACCAAAGGACATTGTCAACAGAGTAAAAAAGGCAACCTTCAGGATGGGAGGAAATATTTACAAATCACACATCTGGTAAGGAGTTCATACCCAGAATACATAAAGAACTCCGACAACAAAGCAACAAAGAAAACAAAAACCCTGATTTAAAAATGGGCGAAGAACTTGAACAGACGTTTCTCCAAAGAAGATATACAAGTGGCCAAGAAGCACATGGAAAAAAATGTTCAAGATCAATAATCATTAGGGGAATGTAAGTCATAACGTTGATGGCATACCACTTCATACCCATGAGGCTGCCTACTACTGAAAAAAGAAAAAAAGAAAACCGAAAACAAGTGTCGGTGAGAATGTGCAAAAACCAGAACTCTTGTGCACTGTTGGTGGGAATGTAAATGGTGCGGCCACTCTGGAAAACAGTATGGCAGTCGTTACAAATGTTTATTTTTTTAAATTTTTCTTAATATGAAATTTATCGTCAAATTGGTTTCCATACAACACCCAGTGCTCCTCCCAACAGGTGCCCTCCTCCATGCCCATCGCCCACCCTCCCTTCCCTCCCACCCCCCCCATCAACCCTCAGTTTGTTCTCAGTTTTTAAGAGTCTCTTGTGGTTTGCCTCCCTCCCATATAATCCAGTAATTCCATTTCTGGGTGTATCTCCAAAAGCACTGAGAGCAGGCACTAGAACAGATATTTGTACGTCCATGTTTATAGCCACAAAGCCAAAAGGTGGAAGGAGCTAGAGCGTCCACGAACAGATAAGCAGATAAACAAGACGTGTTATGTACATACGAGGGGATATTATTCCTTCTGAAAAAGAAAGGACGTTCTGGCACATGCTCCATGTAGGTGAACCTCGAGGACATCACGCTGAGTCGAACGAGCCAGGCACAGAAGGGAAAATACCGTATGACTCCCCCTGCACGAGGTGCCCAGCATAGGCAGATTCATATGGACAGAAAGCGGGACGGTGAGCAGCAGTGGCTGCTGGGGGCCGGGATGGGGAGTCAGTGCTTACTGAGGACCCAGGTTCAGTTTTGGAAGCTAGAGCAAGCAGTTCGGGGTGGGGAGGGTGATGATTCACACAGGGAAATGTTTGCGATGCCTCCGACCCGGGCACCTAAATGTGGTTGAAATGGCAAAGGTTACATTAGATATATTCTAACAACATTCAAAAACCAAAGGCAAGAAACGCAAAACACAATGAATTTCTTGCCTATTTGCCTCCAGTCGGCTCTAGGTGCCAATTTCCCAGGTGTCCTCGGGCTTGCTGTGTGTCTTCACTCCTTTGCCCCCTGCCGGTCTCTCTGGCCCTCGATCTCTGCACTGAGTCAGGCCCCAGTGGCTTTGGTGGAGGAGCCACACCTCTAGTCTTGTCCCCAAGGCATTCTGTGAGATATCAGAAGTTTTAGCAAAGGGCTTGACGGCTACGCCTTTGACGAGAGCGGATAGTAGCCCTTCCAGCTCTGAAAGCACCCTTGTCGTCTCTTCCGCACCCTTGTCGTCTCTTCCGAGCTCAGATCTTTCTTGTCGTATCATGTCAAGCACAGCCAACAAACACCAGCACCTGCCGCTCACCTACCATCACCCTGAGTCTCCAGTCTATGGCAAATATTGTATGCCGCCAGCGTCATCCGAGGTGAGCAGTCTTCCAAAATTCTCACCGCTTCGTAAGGCGGATCTGCCCCTTCTGGGCCCCAGGACCAGTGTCCTCAATGGTTGACGCCCGTCCTCTAAACCAATGCCACCTCATATTTTAGAGTTTTTGCTATGACAGCACCTCACCTCTGGTACCAGTTCCGGAATCATTTATGATGATCTAAATTACTTTTTTGGGGGACAAACCATCCTAAAATGTCAGTAATTTAAAACCACAGATTTATTTCTTATCATAATCTTTCAAGGACTTATAATCTGACAGAAAAGCCATCATCCTGAATGTTGCCATCAGCCGAGGGTCCGTCAGGGCCCCTAGAGCTGCCTGTGTTCCTTCTCAGGCTTTCACGTGGACCCTCCCAGCCACGGTGACTCATGGCTCTCCCACACTTCAAACCCCAACCCCCCAATTTCCTTTCTGCCACTTCATTCCCGCCTCTAGCCAGAGAACGTTCTCTACTTCCGAGCTTTCATGTGATGAGACTGGGCTTACCCGGAAAGCCCAGGATGATTTCAGGTTAATGGAATCCACAAAGTCTCTTTCGCCATCTACCCTAACGTACTCACAGGTTCCAGAGAGTTTGGGCGTGGGCATCTCTGGGGAGCATTATTTGATGGACCATACAGTCACCGATTTGAAGCAGAAACAAAACAAACCAAACTCCAACTTGTATAACCCGTGTCCTTGCCCACCTGGCCCCCATGAGGACTGACACGTCCTCAGACCATCGTCTCTGACATTGATCCCCAGGCAGGTTCAGCCTCCTGCCTGGGGTACAGGTGGTTATCACCAAGGGAACTGCACGGTCGAGTGGAAGGAGCCGAGTTTTGGAACTTTGTCCCTACGAGGGCACTGATCCCTGTGGTTGTTAGTTCACTCGTTTGTAAAATAGATTGCAAAATTTTTGTGTCACCGAAACCCTCGCTCAACGCGTTTCTTACTTGGAAGCTCATCGTGCCCGCACCTGGGGACAGCTGCGCTGGGTGAGGCCATGGCAGGTGGGAAGCCACCTGGGGGCCTCGTCCGTGTGGTCCCCATGCCTCAACCAGCACCGCCTCTCGCGAGGGGCCTCCGAGGGGGGCTTCGTCTGCCCTGGGCCCTCTCCGGACCTTTCTAGCGTGCATCGTGCGGTCCAGGGAACGTGTAACTTTAAGGGCTCCTGTTTATAAAGAATCATGGCCTGAAAGTCCACGCTCTTTGTGTTCTGAAGGATTCTTCCGCTCGCTCAAGGACGGAGGCTGACACTGAATCAGGAGTTTCAGCAGAGCCTCACTCCACATCCTCTAGATGAGATTTTTGTCCCTTTTTGAATCAGCCTCTGGGTTTCCCTTCCAGCTCCAGGAGCGGCGATTACTCAATGCACAGAGTGCTGCCTTCCTGATAGATATCTCTGCCGACGTGGTTTGATTGGGTTCATTTGTACAGCTCGGGGAGCTGTCCCGATCTTCCCCGGCTTCTGGTGGCCTGCTTGCAGGCAAACACCTGCCGGGACCTGCCTGCCGCCAGGGCACCTCGGGACAGCAGCCCTCACATCCGTTCTGTCTCCAACCGCGTGAAAGGTGGAAACCAAGGGCTCACGACGGTCCGCAAGCACAGATTTTTTTTAAAAACCTTACAAGACGGAAACGTATTTATTTGCCAACCATGTGAGTTTCAAGTTGCAAATACGGCAAACCGTCAGCACAACTTGGAGGATGCATTTCACACCCTGCAGGATTGCGTTTGACATCTTTTCTGAAGGTTAGTTTTGGGGTTCCCACGGGGACATACCCCGTCTCGACGAAGAGAGATGACACCTTCAGAAAATCGAGGCCGGAAAACTTGGGCTACATCGCGGTGATATTTTCACAGGTTAGTAGAGGAGCAGATTCAGCTCGGATGACGGCCCTCGCCGCGTGACCCGACCCATGCAGACTCTGTCCACCGGCTTCGGTGGTTTTAGGTGAGCGGTAGGTGGGTGGCTGGGCGGGTGGGCAGCGACACGCAGGATCCAGGTCTCTCCACACCTGGCCGCTGGTGTGAGGTCACCCGGGTCGTGCTCACAGGTGGCAGGGTTGGCCGCGCAGAGTCACCCTGCATTGTTCAGGACGCTGTGGCCCCGGTGGCCTTCCCCGCTGAGCACAGACAGTGCTCTCTCTGCTGAGCGGCTCTCCTGTGGCCTCCCCAGGCCTCCTTGCGTTCGGGGGAGTCCTCTGACGGAGACGGCAGCCTCTCAAAACTGGGGAAGCGAGAGACGGCTCCCAGTCCCCAGCAAGATGTTCGGCCCCTCATTCCATACGCGCATGTCACCGTGCTGGGGACTTCTGGGCGGGCCCGCAGCTAAGGTCACAGCGGACCCGACGGCTGGAGGCCTCGTGCAGAGAGTTGGGGAAGGAATTAGAAACAGTGCTTTTGAATCACCCTAAACGAAGGTGAACTACACAAGTATGTCTGCCCCTGGAAGCACTCCCAAGTTCATCGGCGGTCTCTAGACTTCTCACATGTTAACTGACAGGCCAGTGACCCTGGGGGACTGCAAGCAAGGAGCTGTGGCTTCATTTCACTCTTTACTAAAGTTCTTACTTAAGCAGCCAACGTTTTCTCTGGCTTCGATCTTGTCAAATTGCGCTAATCTTTCGGCTGGGCAAATGGTATTAAAATAGGCTCCTGTCATTTTCCCTTCTGTATCTGAGTGAGGAGTATTTGGGGACATCTCTGTATCCACCCAAGGTCTTGGCTTCTCAATAAAGGGATGAAAACAGGGACTTAATGGTGGAGAAGATCTCATCGGTGGCGTGGAGCACACAACAGGGCCGGGACCAGCTGTTAGTCCGAATAAACATTAACACAAAGGACAGTCAATGGTAGTTAAGTTCACACTTCACGAGGTTGCCTTTGCTGTGGCATGACTGTGTCCAGTCTGTGCGTGTAGGTCACTATCTCGACTGTTTTTCCAGGGGTCCCTGACTGTGACCAGGGCACAGACAACAGTCTCTTTGGAAAAGTCCTTACTGCCACCCAGTTATGACGTGGGGGACCCTTGGATACTGGGGATCTCGTTAGTTTCTAATGGGCTATCATCAATGTGACATCATCACAAATCAGTGCCACAGAAGGGAGAGATGCACAGCAATGAAGTCACCCCCAAATACCGGTTCTCCCTCAGCTCTTTGCCGTCAGGGATTTCTTTGTAATACGGAACCCAGGTTCCTGTGATTTAAACTTAAAAACTGTGTGTTTAATGGATCATAATTGCCACATTCCAAAATCTCTTGAAAACCAGAAATTGCAGGACAGGGCTTGCACCGCGCCTAGCCCGCTAGACTCAGGAAGGCCTGATGGCAAGGTGGCCTCGGCTGGTGTCTGTGGACGTGGATTTAGGGAGCACCTCATCGCCTAACCGATAAGAGGGGTCCCTGTGCCCAGAATGCATGTACAGACTGTGGGTCTACACTGAGTCCTGCCTCCCTGCCGGGAGTCTGGGATTTCGGCACCGGTGGCCAGAGGATGCCCCGTACCATCCCTGGGCCTGGGTCTCTAGGGAGCTTCCCTGGGGGCAGTGTTGACCCTGTTGGCCTGACCCCTTGCTGGGGAAGTAAGCGTGTCCTCCGATGCCCTAGCAGAGGGCCCTGGAAGCTGGTGCCTGGTCTGCCCTGGACTCCGCACCCCGTGCCCTTCCCTCGCTGACCTGCAGGTGTCCTTTTGCTGTATTACGTCGTGTTGCTGAGGGAGAGGACACGCCAAGTCCTGGGAGCCCTCCCAGGGAGCTGCTGACCCTGGTGGTGGTCTTGGGGACCCCGGAACTGCGTCCTTTGAACTTGCGTCTTCACTCACACCCTCCCTTCCCCTCCTACTCGCCCACCAGGTTCTCAGTGACTGTTTTCTCATGAAATCTATAAACGGGGACTTTGGGGCTTAAGGAGGCCGATAGCAGGAACCCAGAGGTGAAAGTTTAAAGGAGCCAGAGATGGAACCGACTGTCCACAGCGGTGGTTGGGGCACACGCTAGAGTCACTCGGGGGACACAGAACAGACCCTGTCTGGTGGGGGGTGCGTGGCCCTCTGCACGTGCCGTGAGACTCTATGGGAACTTCGTGTGACGTCACTTCACGGGATGAGCGTGTGGGACCGCCATGGTGCTGCCGGCACGTTTCCCACCTGCTGGACAACGGGCTCCGCTCGGGCGTGGACCGGAGTCGCCCCGAGGCAGGAATCATCAGGGATGCCCGTGGAGAAGCAGGTGTAGACCATTGAGAAGAAGAGGGCAGGCCTGGGAGTCGGCCCCTCCAGGATCGCCTCGGCATCCAGTGTAGCGGATCCACAGACCAGCTTCGAGCAGGAAGGGGCTGGAAGTAACCTTGAGGGAGCACCCTGGTTTCTAGAATTTTCCTGTCTCTAAGACTTCGGTCGTGCTACCCAAGTTCTTTGGATCTGTGTGGGAGTTTGAGCAGCATTGTGGGGAAGGGGGATTCGCTCGCGTCACGAGGACAAACCAGGGAGGAGCATCTCTCGGCACTGGCATCAGCCCCCAAAGGGACACGGCTTTACTCGGTTTGCATGTGCCTGGGAAGGCGGAGGGGTGACCATGGTCACTGGTTGACGGGGTCTACCAGGACCACAAGATCTTCTTCCCTTGGGGGAGAGGCCACATCCTGTCTTCTTGTGCCCATTCCGAGTGCCCATCGGGGCCAGAGCATCAACCTTCAGCACGTGCCGTTGAATGAGCTAGCCGTCTTAGCATTTCAGGCATCTTTATATTGCTTTGATCATGATCTCTTGAAAAACAAAGGCAATGAAATATAAAGTAGCACATTTCCATCTCTTATTTACTTGCTTGCCAGATAAAGCATTCTTTTGGGAAATGCTGAGATACCACTGCTAGTGAAAGCAGTGGATGAAGTCCTTTGGATCCCTGGAAATGGGTCTAAAGATGGGCAGAATTTAGGAAAAATGGCAGTAACTTTGCATCGTTCTCTCATCCACTCTGGAAGCGGTTATTGAGAACCTACTATGTTCCAGACAACGTCACCGTAGATGTGAGAGCCCAAGACGCTGGGACAAGAATGTCAGGGGCAGGGGAACTCGGCTATTCTGAGAAGCTCTGAGGGGGTTTCATGTGGGCTTGCCCAAAGGGCTTCAGTGCAGGCTGGAACTGTGTGCGGAAGGCCCTAGAAGGCAGGGGTGAGGTGCAGAACATGGGACAGGCAGGTGCATGGTGAGAGGGGTCTGGAGGCCACCTCCCAGGTTTGTCCCTGCAGCCTCCCCCTCAGACACCTTTGTCCCGCACAAGGTGGGAAGCCACGAGGGTACGGGGGGTGGAGGATGGGTCACATAGAGTGGAGGCACGGTGCCCTGGGAAGGCCAAGGGGATGGGGGAGGGTGAACTTCAGACTCCCGAGCAGGGCCTGGTGTAGCTACTGGGCCCTCGTGCTCTGCTTCTCTCTGAGTGCCCCATGATTTTACGTGGTAGGTAGCCACTGGTGTGGGAAGGTCACGGTCTAAACTAGTGTGCCCAGCCTCGGATGCTACTGCTATTTTCCCATATTGTGGACATGACCTTCTAACCACATTAATAATGAAATGTGAATCTGTTCCTCAGCAGTGACATACTAATTGTTGTCCACCAATGGCGTCTAGGGGACACAAATGTCACAACGATACTCTTAAGAGGAAACACAACCTTCAATAGACACCACCGCTGAGAAAAACAAAAGCATCAGCCACCATTTCCCTAGAGGGGTGGGCAACCCAACATTTGTGGGGCAGACATCTTGGTGCCTTGAGATAAAATGAAATCAAAATGTTAACATGAAAGCAGAGTTTGGTTTGTTGTGATTCCATAATTGCATCACGTGGCTCATGTGAATGGGACTCCCTGGGGTGGGCGGTTCAGCAGGTGCGGAGGCCGTGCAGGGGAGGTGTGCAGGTGAGACCATGCAGGGGAGGCCAGGGGGAGGTGAGGCTGGGGTCACAGCTACTTGTCTGATCCCAAAGGCATGTGGAAAATTCATTTTCTGCCTTTCTTGATTCAGACGGGCATGTTTTGGGGCCTGGCAGACTACCTTTTACAGAACTTTGCCAAGATTTATAGTCTCTGAAGCTGTATATTGATAGATGGATTAAATAAAATATTATACAAGATAAGAGACTCTTAAAAACTGAGAACAAACTGAGGGTTGTTGGGGGGTGGGAGGGGAGGGTGGGTGATGGGCATCGAGGGGGGCACCTTTTGGGATGAGCACTGGGTGTTGTAATGGAAACCAATTTGACAATAAATTTCATATACTGAAAAATAAATAAATATTTAAAAAAATTAAAAAAAATATTATACAAGAATGGTAAAAATTAAATAAAAAAGAAATTCTATTTTTTCTTCTTGTAGAACCTGAAGAATCAGTTCTACGATGTTAGGAAAGACAGTTTACAAGAATCCACAACCGTTGAGGGTTAAAATGGAAGGAAAGAGTTATTTTCCTCACCCAAGGACCAGAGGCTTTGTTAATCAGTGTCTACTTTATGTTTACTGTTTGGCCACGGTCGGTCTAGGACTGTCTTCTGTGATTACTTTCCGATGACCAGCAATTAGGAAGTGCCATTTCTACAGGGTGTGTTGCCAGATCTGGGGGATTATCTCCACTCTGATACATGGAAGATACTATCGTGCTGGGGTTTTCACAGGACTGTGAGTGAAGTTGAGCAGATTTTGTCTTTGCCTCTTTTTCTATGAGGTCTTCATTCTTCACAACTCTTCATTTCTGCAGCATCACCTCCTTTGCCTACACTAAAATGGCAATGATTTCTTCTCTCGGTTTGTCATTTGTCCTTTGAATTTCCTTATGGTGATTCAATTTCTACACAAACATTTTTATTTTTATTTTTTTAATTTTTATTATTACGTTTCTTTATTTTTGAGAGGCAGAGAGAGACAGAACATGAGCGGGGGAGGGGCAGGAAGAGAGGAAGACAGAGAATCAGAAGCAGGCTCCAGGCTCCGAGCTGTCAGCACAGAGCCTGACGCGGGGCCCGAACTCACGAACCGTCAGATCAGGAGCTGAGCCGAAGTCGGACGCTCAACCGACTGACCCACCCAGACACCCCTAGCCACAAACATTTTAAAAATTTTGTCATCAAATCTGTTGACACTTTATTGCTTTTGGATTTGGGGCCCTAATGATCTCCACTCCCATTCTAGAATTAAACCAACCCATGATTTCACATTGTTGTCTAATATTTCTGGTTTTATCTTTCAAATTAAAATCTTTACTATGCCTGGTGTTCTTTCTGGTGTATGGTGTGAGGTATGGATCGAACTTTGTCTTTGCCCAAATGATGAGCCCAATGTCATTTATGAAAAACACTCGTTCTTTAAGACAGTGACTTGAGAGACCAACTTTACCAATTACCAGATTTTCATTTGCAGTTTATTTTGCTCCTGGACCTTTGATTCTGATTTTATGGACTAAGAATCCCCACAATAGGTTCTAACATAATAAAATGCAGAAGTGCTCCTTAGCCCATCAGGCTTCTAAGAATTACGTGTCGCTGCTACTTAATAATTTATGAAGTCAAGGACTTTTTAACTTCAGTAAGTATTCCTGAATTTGAAGAGTTACCAGCCTTAGTGGGTTCCTTTGGGTTGATGCTGGGGAGAAAGCTGTGAAAGCGAGTAGCTACTTCTCTAGGTGATAGGACTGTGGGGTGGACACGTTAGCTGCTGTCCTTTAGCTCATCCAACACTGTGACATTTGCTAACTCTTGCTGTGAAGCGGCTTTTTAATTTGCTTGTCAGGACTGAATTATACACATGTATATGTATTTCTCCCTATAAAAGGCAAACACTATTAACTCTCACTCACTGCAGACACAGCAAACGATTTCAGATGAGGGAACAGTTGTAAAAACAGAGAAAGGGTACAGCCGCTGAAATTATTACCTTGAATCCAAGTCACAGACTGGAATCTGTCTTCTCCTAATCGAGGGAGGTGTTTGCACGGCACGGGGGAGCTCCAGTTGTGCAGGGAACACTCTCCTGGCGAGGGGAAACCCATCTGCTGGCTGGAGGACAGAGGCCCCTGCAAACTCGAGTGGAGCCGGGCGCCTCCCCCGGGAAACTGGGATTTATCTTCTTCCCGCTGGATGGGGATAGAGGCTTGCGGGGCAGCAGGAGCTTGCGTCTCCCCAGAATGAGATTCCCACACAACTGCTGTGGCTCCTAGGGAAATACATCTCTTTGCTCAAGCTACAAAGAGCATAACCCATTCCTCCAAATGCCTGGAAACAAGTCAGATTTTACTGAAAAGAAAATATATTTGAAAACGCATCTTTATGAAAATTAAAGCTCCTCGGAAGTGAAACCGAAAAGAAGATTTTCTAACACTGACAAGTCTTTCTTCTTTTTATGAAAGCAAACAGTTCTCAAATATTAGGATCTGTGTTTGGTCTATATCTTTAAGTATCTTTTATAATCACCCTCTTCTTGGGATTTCCTGAACACAGTGGGGGCCGGGAAACCCCCACCCAACTTTTGAAGGAAATAAAATTTAGGCGTTTAAGAAAAATAGGGGCGCCTGCGTGGCTCAGTCGGTTAAGCAGCCGACTTTGGCTCAGGTCGTGATCTCACGGTTCCTGAGTTTGAGCCCCGCATTGGGCCCTGTGCTGAGAGCTCCGAGCCCGGAGCCTGTTTCGGATTCTGGGTCTCCCTCTCTCTCCGCCCCTCCCCTGCTCTTGTTCCGTCTCGCTCTCAAAAATAAATATTTGAAAAAATCAAATAAAAATAAAATAGAAATAACATTTGGTAATTTGCCCTCAAAGAAAACATAAGAAACACATAGAAGTATACGGTACCAATAAAGATTCTATAAACTCAAAAGACAATCGTTTTCTTTCTCTCGGGCACAGGGGCGTTTAGAACTTTATCATGTTGACAACTTCAACAGCTTCAGCCAAACGAAGCTTCTGTGGTTCTGGGAGACGCCCCCGGGGCCCCGCTCTGAGTCACCTTCTCCTCCCCGGCTCCTTTACGGCCATCTCAGCATCTTTTCCAGATGTGCTGTTCTCTCCAGGTCAAGCCCGATTTAGCACGAGGCATATAATGTTGACTATTAGCCACAGTAGAAAAGTTCTTCAAATAAAAATTATTGACCTTCTTCTCTTGAGCCCTCTCTCTCTTGCTGGCTCTTTAGTTCAAGTGAGATACAAAAAACTGTGAAACTTACCACCGGTTTTTGTTTTTAAATCTCTGTAAGCAAAGTGAAACACTCTTTCTGGGATTTGCACAATGTGGTGAGTCTGGGGCAAACTTGGCCTTTTTTTTTTTTTTTTTTTTTAATTTTTTAACGTTTCTTTATTTTTGAGACAGAGAGAGACAGAGCATGAACGGGGGAGGGTCAGAAAGAGAGGGAGACACAGAATCTGAAAACAGGCTCCAGGCTCTGAGCTGTCAGCACAGAGTCCGACACGGGGCTCGAACTCACAGACTGTGAGATCATGACCTGAGCTGAAGTCGGCCGCTCAACCGACTGAGCCACCCAGGTGCCCCAAAACTTGGCCTTTTTTTATCTACTGAGAAGGTGCTGCTTGCAGAAGCAGGGGCAATGCACGTGTATCCAAAGGGATGTTCTTTGAATATTTAATCCAACCAAAATGAAATATTTTTGTAATGATTGTAAGTTTAAGAACTTCTTAGCCCACAAACATAGTTAAGCATTTCCTACATTCAGTGATTGTTGGTGCCAATGAACTTCAATAACAAAAGAGGCTGAGTCGTTTTCTGCAAAGCTGTATTTTCCTCGAGTTCATGACTCGAAGATGTGGCAAAATTTGCTCACCTGTCCACCTGCTTTAATCTACACACCCAAGTTAAGGGCACAGGGCCTCAGGGGTGGGGGCCTTCCACATGAAGCGTCAGGCTCACAGCCTGCCTACCTGGCCTTCCGGGGCCCAGCCCAAACACGCGGTGGTTTCTGGGGCAGCCCGGGAATGCTAGAGCCTTGGGTTTCCTTTTCAAACGGGGGTGGGATTGGCCACGCTTATCAACAACTTCTGGTCACCCGCCAAGGAGAAGAAGTTTATGCGTGCCTAGACCATTAAAAAAAAAAAAATGTTCGGAGGGTCTGACTTTGTTAGCAAGGCCAAATGATCTGTTTTTAATGTAAATATTTTGGCTCCGTTGAAAGTTAGCAAATCAAGGATTCTGCTATTCCTTCATTTTAGCTCCTTTTGGATGATGCTTTGAAATATGCATGCTAGAACAGGTCTGCACAACCGTGGCCAGTCGCGGGGCCCCTCTGGGGCTTGGTGTCGTTTGGGCCACTGTGTGGGGCTGACAGGTCTGCAGCGAGATGCGGTGATGGGTGGAGGTCGGCAGCCCAGGAGAGGGCCTTCCGCACGGCGAGGTGGCCAGACTATGAGACCCAGTCCGCCTCAGGAGGGGAGGGTGGGGGACGGAGAGGGAGAGACACACATCTGTTGACTGACTGGCAGTTAACACGCTTCTTTCGTCTTGGCTTCCCTGGTTAGGATGTGCAGGGGGTGTTGGGAGGGCTGAGGCTGTGTGCAAACCTGCAACCGCACCCGGATGCGGGGCTCAGGGTCAGGAATCGGCCAGGGCCAACCGAGAGGCGCTGCTGGGCCCAGAGTCTGCAGTGCAGGCCTCGACCCGGGTGGGAGGGCAGGGGTGCGGCCGAGCCCTGGGCTCCGGGCTCCGGGGCCCCAACAAAACAAATCCTTGGCTATTCAGGGGATTTGAACACCCCACCAGCCCTCCTTCTGTGGAACACCAGACCGAATCGCCCTTTATCACGACGTCTCCTGAACAGTCCCAGGCTTCCCCGTGAGGCCCCGCTTTCCTCAGTGAGGAACGTTTCATAAGTGGTTTAGGCTTCGGATCCTTGCAAATTACGGCTCATTTGAATTTCAGGACTTAATGGGATCATGTTGCTTTAAGTATACTTGTATTTAAAAACAGCAAACGACTTCGCTCACGGCAGCGACACAGTCTTGCTTTAAATTAACTTTATTAAATTCAGGAGAAAGGGAGTCTGTCGAGGAAGATAGCCAAGAACGGGCGTGGCGGCCAGCCGGTCTGGAGCAGCGCGGGGTCGGGACAGGCCTGCGCCCCTGCCCCGTGGTGGCTCCGTGTGGGAGCCCGGGCCCAGGGCCAGAGGGGAGACCCGCGGGCCGGGTGTTGGCGACTCAGGCGGTGCGCAGGGGCCCAGACACCCCCCTTCCTCTTGGAGGAGAGCTGGGCCGGGGTCCTCTCCTGGTGCTGGTACCGTGGGCTCATTGCCTCCCACTGCCAAACACAGACACTTCTAGAAAACGGACTGAGGTACGAGCAGCCTCAAAACCAGCTTGTGCTTAACTCAGAGGCAAACCCTTTTCACAAGCGACCCCCTCAGGTGAAAACGGGTCCTTCAAGGCTGGGACGAGCCCCATCGCCACCCCAGAGGGCTCCCTTCTGCCTCCCTTCTGAAGTCACTTCAGCACGTGGACTTCCTTCCCGGAGGAGGCCCCGTTTGCCAAGTCCCCTTACTGGTGGGTGCCACGGTCACTCTGTCAGGAGACTGGAAGGACTGTGTCCGCTCCCTGCAGGCTGCAAGCTCCTGGCTGGGCGGCTGGGCCCTCGAGTTGCCCGGAAGTGACCTGAAAACCTCAGGAGGCCCCTCGTGGGACTTCCAGTTCTGTCCCCCAAACCCGTGCCTGTTGGTGAATCGTTCCAAACACCTGCTGCTTTTGAGAAGATGGCCAGTGTGAGTATCCACACGGCACCGTTCCCAAAACGAGAGGGACAAGAAGACGAGGTTCATCTCTTAAGAAAAAGTCGAAACTTCTGAGCACCATTCTCAGGAGCAGGTGCTCTGCATGACAAGAGCGGACACGGAGGGAGAGAAGCACTTGGTGCTTTGATAACTCGGCACCGAGGGCCCCGGCGGCAGGGAAGAGAAGGGGGGCGCCTGACCTCATGATCTTCACTCCCAACTAGGGGCGCCTCCCATGCCAGGGACCCAGCCGAGAGACGACAGAGAGCCCTCTCCCTGGGGCTGCACTGGGGGGGGGACACCAGGATCTGGGGGCCCCCCTGCTCACACAGGCAATGGTTTGCTCCTTCATTTACAAACGATAAAACACGAAGGCAACTGAACTTGAACGGTGAATGAGATCTGACATGGCTGATTTCTGCCCATTGTTGCTTCGGGATTTATTTATATTGCTGTTATTTATAGATTCCGAATACATATCATCAAAGACACTGTGGTTTTAATCATTTTTGTGGAAGTCTGAATGTCACACATAATACTATTTTCATGAGAAAAAAATCCCCAAGCAAATGCGGTTAAAACCAGGTTACGGAATATAAAAGAGAAAACGAAAACGGTATCCTTACTTTTTAATTTATTTTTATTTATTTTATTTTTTTCTGGGGCTCCAGACTCCTTCAAGCTCGGGCCAATATCATGGACATTAGCACAATGGCCTTTACCCAAGCAAATGCTAATTTTTCAATGATGGCAAAAATTAGAGAAACTCGGCGAGTTCCATATTTTCTTCCTGTGAAACCGATGAAAATGTAAATGGGCTGTGCGCTTTTGTGTGGAAATTCTCCCCAGCTTTATCGCTCCTCTCCCACCCTCGCCCTGGAATCCAATTATGTTACGGGCCGGGTGCAGGGCCCAGGGCGGTGCGGGGCGAGCAGAGGGGAGGCCGTGGGTTAAAGTCTTCTCGCAGCTCCCAGGACCCACCCTGGGAAAGCTTCCCTTTCCTTTTACATTTCACAAAAAAAGAATTATTAGCCTTAAAATTGCAACCGGACGGGTCTCTTGGCCATTTGGGAGCTAACTTGGGATGAGCCAAAATGAAAAGTCCTGAGAGTAAATCGTGGCCCCTCCGGGGGCCTTATTTAATAGACGTGCATTTTTAGGAGCGTTGTTTGCGCTGGATTTGATCTCGGTGCCACGTGGAAGACTGCACCCAATTTCGGGCACCCGGAGCTCTGTGTCTTGGCCGACTTGTTTCCAGGGCCTTCCAGCGGGAGGCCCTCGGAGCCCCCGTCTGTGCGCGAGAGACCCCACCTGCGGCGGGGGCCCCCCCTTCCAGGAGGCCGTGTTTACGCGATCTTTATCTCGAGGTACTATTGCAGAACCTTGGGGTAGCGCTCCCCTTGCAAAACAGCACCTGGGAAAGCTGCTTCCCCAAACCTGTTTCACCTTTTTCCTCCCCTCCCTCCGGTGACGGGTTGGGATTTACAGGTTTTCGCACTGTTGCAGCACCTGGGCTGATGTTATCGAGGCTCGAGAAATGCCTTGGAGGAGGGGTTAGAGCGACTTCATTAAGCAGGAACTCTACCCTAAGAGCAAACGGAGTGTTTCGACTAACAACATTGCAGGGAACGGTTAATTCTGACGAGGCAGTCCTTGGACGAGGCTCAGACGGTCGGTCGGGGAGGAGCGGGCCTCCCGGCTGCCCACCACCCCCCCTCCCCGCCAGTCCGGGCCAGGAGGGGACCGCGAGGCCCGAGGCCCACCAGCGCCACCCGCCAGGGAAGAGGGAGGCCGTGGACCGCACCCACCCGCGCAAACCACTCAGACTGCTGGGTGACCGTTCCCCCTTTCAAGTATGGGGCGAGGGGGTCTTCCCGGTGAACACGCTGGGACGACAGATCCGATCGAAGCAGCCGTCCTGGCCGGGCCGGTGGCCCCCGGGGCCGCTGTGCCCGTCTGTCATCACACCGCGCCCCCGACGCCCCGTCATTAGCCCCGGTCCTGGGGGGGCGGCACACTGCGCACCGTGAAGCAGTTTGCTGCTGGAAAGACGTAATCTCGGGTCCCGGTTTGTAAGGTGCTCGGGGACTGGGGAGTGGCCTGTGTCTTCTTTCACTCTGAACTGTCAGCTATCGCTCAGGCTCCAGATAGCCATCAGACTGTGCCGAATGGGCTGCCTTGTTTCCCTTGTCTTCTTCCTTTTTTTTCTTTCTTTTTTTTTTTTTTTTTTTTAGCATCATTACGATATGGCTATGACGATGAGAAGCCATGCCCGAGGAAGGCTGCTGACTTGGGCATCTGGTGTGGTGACAGTGACCATGAGCACAGCAGGGAGCGAGCGCCTGGCTCTGGTGCTTGGGGTGGAGGGGGGGCGGAGGGCACGGGGTGGGGTCGCGGAGCGCAACAGCTGATCGCCAGCGGCTTCAAAGTAGGACCTTATTGTCACTCACATGAAAGAACATCTTTTTACAGGCCGTTTCAAAGAATTTTCCATAATTATAACAAGTAGAAAATCAAGGAAGCAGAGGGTCATGGACGTTTAGTCAGTGAATCAGTGCATCTTTTCTCTCCCATCTGTCTGCCATGTGAGTCGTTTCCTGGGCAGAATCCCTCTCGCCAGCCCCCCCCCCCCCCCCCCCCCCCCCCCCC